>NC_057803.1:182165317-182465317 GCF_018294505.1 Triticum aestivum | reverse complement strand
TGTGCCCTGAGAACGAGATACGTGCGACTCCTATCAGGATTTGTCGGCACATCGGGCGGCTTTGCTGGTCTTGTTTTACCATTGTCGAAATGTCTTGTAACCGGGATTCCGAGTCTGATTGGGTCTCCCTGGGAGAAGGAATATCCTTCATTGACCGTGAGAGCTTGTGATGGGCTAAGTTGGGATACCCCTGCAGGGTTTTGAACTTTCGAAAGCCGTGCCCACGGTTAATGTCCGGTTGTAGAGAACTTGACACTTAACTTAATTAAAATGCATCCACTGCGTGTGTAGCCATGATGGTCTCTTTCCGGCGGAGTCCGGGAAGTGAACACGGTTCTTGTGTTATGCTTGAACGTAAGTAGTTTCAGGATCACTTCTTGGTCACTTCTAGTTCACGACCGCACTTTGCTTCTCTTCTCGCTCTCATTTGCGTAAGTTAGCCACCATATATGCTAGTGCTTGCTGCAGCTCCACCTCACTACCTTTTCCTACCCTTAAGCTTAAATAGTCTTGATCACGAGGGTTTGAGATTGTTGAGTCCTCGTGACTCATAGATACTTCCAAATAGTTTGTAGGTGATGATGATACCAGTGCAGGTGACACAACCGAGCTCAAGTGGGAGCTCGATGAAGATCTTGTTCATTGTGTTGTTTCGTTTCCTGTTAATCAGTAGTGGAGCCCAGTCGGGGCGATCAGGGATCTAGCATTTGGGGTGGTCTTTCTTTATTTTGGTTCCGTAGTCGGACCTTGATTGTATTCTGGATGATGTAATGCTATATTTATGTATTGTGTGAAGTGGCGATTGTAAGCCAACTCTTTATCCCTTTCTTATTCAGTACATCGTATGTGTAAAGATTACCCCTCTTGCGACATGCCTACTATGCGGTTATGCCTCTAAGTCGTGCTCCGACACCTGGGAGATATAGCTGCATTGTGGGTGTTACAGTGAAGTAACGAGGGGGCCCATGAGGGTGGAGGGCGCGCCCAGGGGGGTAGGCGTGCCCCCTGACTCGTGGCTTCCTCGGTTGTTTCTTGACGCACACTCCAAGTCTCCTGGATCACGTTTTTTGAGAAAATCACGTTTCTCGAAGGTTTCATTCCGTTTGGACTCCGTTTGATATTCCTTTTCGGCGAAACTCTAAAACAGGCAAAAAATAGCAATTTGGGCCGGGCCTCCGGTTAGTAGGTTAGTCCCAAAAATGATATAAAAGTGTAAAATAAAGCCCATTAACATCCAAAATAGATAATACAATAGCATGGAGCAATCAGAAATTATAGATATGTTGGAAACGTATCACCAAGCCCCCGGACACTATTAAACGAGTCTGTATTACTCTGTAGCATGACAGCCCGGCTCGTCAGGAGTTGGACTAGCAATTCAGCCTCCATCTCAATCCCGACCGAACTGCGGCATACGTACCACGCGTAAATAACTACGCACTAAAAATACCATGGGCAAATACGGAGGCATAACTCAATCATGGTCCACAATACGGCTCGACCTTATCCATGTACTCATACTTTCCGTTTTTTCTTCTATCCTTTTTCAGGTTTCTTTTCCATAGGCCCCTCATGATGGCCTCATCTTCGATCCTTTCGAAGGATAAACACACCAAGGAGGCAAGAAGCATAGACATGTGGCTGAAACATCTAGATGATCTTTTTGACGATCACTTTGCCTGTTTGAAGGACCCGCATGCAGCTTCCCCTTGTTCTCGGCATGTTAAATCGCCCTGTTGCTTATCACATTATTTGTACAAATACGCTTTGACGTACCAATCAGATTATAATGGAAACAGTTTGCGGCCCAACATATGTGGCACTGGCTTACTCCTTCATTATATTTAAACTTTTTAATTGCACCCGTACACTTCGGTACGACTTAACCCGCCAGGGGCTCCTTTGTGCTCCATATGTTGGCAACAAGTCCGAACACTTTTTACAGTACAATTCGGCGCCCTGAATATTTCATTATATGCATCGGCTCCGAATCATGTCTTTGGTCAATAGTTGGGTTGCCCGGCTCCTCTACTTGCTACCTTACGTTCCGTTTTATCGGCTAGGGTAGTAAAGGGAGAACTACTCTAATTGTGTTTCTGGTTCCCGGATAAACACCTCAGTAGAGAAAGCCGAAAACTAACTATCATGATGCGGCGAGAGCTGGTCAGCTATTCGGTGGCTAAACTCTCCTGCGATTTTTTTCCGCATTACATGACGGATCGGCTTCCACCCGGTCAGGTGTTTACATCCCCTAGTCCGGATAAACAAAGTAGGGGCTGCACCTGTACTCCTATTTGTCAAACTCCTATGGCTAAGTGAGGGTGATAAAGCCACATAGTCCGATTGCCTGGTTCGATGCACTAAACACCTCCTTCAAGGACCAAACTCTTGGGTCAAGTGTGTTTAGGTTCCAACCAGAACACCCCCGTACTATCTACGTGGGGGCTGAAGCCGATGACTGGAAGACTCTCAGATTTAAATAAACGGCCGCACAAGAGGAAATATTTTTGAAAAACAATAAGCGATATATTACATATAGACTTTGTTCCATAATATAGAATTGGATAAACACAAATACATTCATTCAAAGATAATGTCCTTCGCACACTGGCCCGCTACAATGCGGGATCCTTCTAGGACGTCATCAAAATAGAGCTCGGGCGTGCGGTGCTCTTTGCCCTCAGGTGGCCCCTCAGGCGCAAGCTTGACGGCGTTCATCTTCTCCCACTGCACCTTCACGCGGGTGAAGGCCATCCGCGCCCCTTCGATGCAGACCGATCGCTTTATAGAATCAAGCCAAGGGCTGGCATCGACCAGCCGCTTCATGAGCCTGTAGTGGCTACTGGGTACGGCTTCGGCAGGCCATAGATAGATTATTAAATCCTTCATGGCCAATCCGGCCACCCTATGAAGTTCGGACAGCTGTTTCAGCTGATCGCTGAGGGCCATCGAATGCTTTGGCGCAATGTATTGCGACCAGAGCAGCTTCTCTGATGAGCTCCCTCCTTGGCTCAGAAGAACTCTGCAGCATTAGCAACACTGCGAGGCAGATCCGCAAACGCTCCTGGAGAACTCCAAATCCGGGTCAGTAGGAGGTACCTTTTCTTCACAAATTTGCTCTGCATAATAAAGGTCTTACCCACCGCAATTTGCTTGGCCTCCTGGACTTCCTGGAAGGCGCCCTGGACTTTAACCCGGGCCTCTTGTGCGCTTTGGTGGGCCTTAGCAACTTCGGACTCTTGGTCCGCAATCTTGTGCTCCAAGGACTCGCACTTCTGTACGGCGTCCTCGAGCTCCTGCTGAACCTCCCCGACCCTTGACTCGTGTTTATTGTGGGCGGCTTCTTCCTGCTCCGCCCTCTTCTGGGCCTCGCTCAGAGCTTTCTGGAGGGACTCCACCTCGGTCGCAGCTCCTATGAAGCATCATATTAACGTGATCAACACAAAAAATTCTTATCATTTTTGAGATCTGAATAGGCCATTGCGTACCTTGTTTGTCATCAAGCTGTTTTTTCACATGGCCAAGCTCTTCATCGGCCTCCTCCAGCCTCTGCTTTAGTTTGGATACTTCGGCAGAATGGGAGGTCGCAGCCAGCATCGACGCCTGCTTATTCACATAGACATATATGATTAGTCTCATGTGAAAATTATTCGATCCTCTATCCGGCCTTTCTTTTCGAATACCGGACAGAGTCTCAAGGGCTACTGTCTGTACTGCGGCATTCTTTTTGCATAATTGTGTCACGTACCTCAAAGCCTGCTAGAAGGCTGGCACAGGCTTCGGTTAGTCCGCTCTTAGCGGACTGAACCCTCTCAACCACCGTACCCATAAGGATACGGTGTTCTTCTACAATGGAAGCACCTTGGAGCGCTTCCAGTAGAGTATCTGGTGCCTTCGGATGGACAGAGCTCGCCGACGGAGTGGGTGCACCTCCTTCGGAAGAAGGAGGTTGCTTGCCTGATTCCAGAGCCATACGGGCCTCCGGAATAGTATTCGGCTGCGGGCCAAATCGGATATGGCCCCCATCGCCAGTCTCCAGGGGGGTCTGTTCCCCATGTGTCCGGCGGCCGAGGTATCACCTTCTAGCGCCCCCTCGGAGGCCTCCTGTACCTCTCCCTGGCCCGGGAGGGTCCTTCGGGACAAGACTTCGGCATCGTCCGTAGTCTTGGGGGAGGAGGCCGGCGGAAGCGACCCGCTGTCCATCACCTTTGTATCCAGCGAATTCCCCGAAGATGAGGATCGCTGGGGTGGGCTAGAGTCGGACTGCAGCGCATGGTTCAACATATTAAATCCATGAAGTAAAGGAGCTGGATATATGTGTGTAAGTGCCTTTGAGTACTTATGATCCGGCCACGGGCTTCTTCCTGGGATGCCACCCAGGGCTTCTATCGGTGCCCGATTCGGAATCGTCAGCAAGGGAGACTCTCCCTTTCTTGGACGCCTCCGCCTCTGCCTCCAGATCCGTGGAGGCCGCCCTTTCCTTCCTTCCCCTCTCAGGGGGAGAATTGCTTTCTTCCTCCTCCTCGTTGTTTTTGGCGGGGGAGGAGTGGGTTTTGGAATCTTCGGATGTTGCGTCCGGAGTGCCTTTACGGAGGAAGCCGCTCCTTGTCTCCTGGCCCTTCTTCTTGGCCTTCTTCTCTGGCGCCTGGTAGGGTGCCGGAACCAGCATCTTTGTCAGAAGCAGGATAGCTGGGTTTTCGGGCAGCAAAGCCGGACACTGGATCTGCTCCGCCTTCTTTATCCAGCTCTGAAAAGACAAATGCAGAAACTTAGACATCTTCCTTGGATGCATAGGAAGAGATACAGCTTGAAGTATGAAGAACTTACCGGACTGGCTAGATGGGTCAGGTCATACCCGCGGTCCTCGGACGTCTGTGGCCACGTCTGATTGGCCTTGAAAAGCACCTTCCAGATATCTTCGTGCGTGGAGCCGAAGAACTGTCGCAAGGTCTGGTGCTTGGCCGGATCGAACTCCCACAGATGGCAAGTCCGGCTTTGGCAGGGAAGGATCCGGTGGAAAATCATCACCTGGATCACATTGACGAGCTCGATGTTCTTGTCCACCATGCTCTTGACGCGCGCCTACAGCGCCGATATCTCGTCTGACGATGACCAGTCCAGGCCCTTTTTTAGCCAGGAGGTAGGCCGCACTGGGGGCCCGGACTTGAATTTGGGAGCCGCAGCCCAGGTGGTGTCGCGGGGCTCAATGACATAGAACCACTGCTTCTGCCACTCCTTGATGGTTTCCACAAAGGTGCCAGTGGGCCATGTGACATTGGATAGTTTGCTCACCATGGCACCTCCGCACTCTGCATGTTGACCACCCACCACTTTCGGATTCACATTGAAGATCTTCAGCCATAATCCGAAGTGGGGTGGGATGCGGAGGAAGGCCTCGCACACGACAATGAATGCCGAGATGTTGAGGACAGAAGTCGGGGCTAGATCGTGGAAATCTAGCCCGTAGTAGAACATGAGTCCACGGACGAAGGGGTGGAGGGGAAATCCTAACCCAGGGATGAAGTGGGGGATGAATACCACCCTCTCGTTGGGCTCAGGTGTGGGGACGATCTGCCCCTTGGCTGGAAGCCGGTGGGTGATTCCTTGGGCCAAGTACCCCGCTTCCCGGAGCTCCGTGATGTTCCCCTCAGTGACGGAGGAGGCCATCCACTTGCCCTGCGTTCCAGATCCAGCCATGATTGGAGTGCTTTTTGGAGGCAGAAAGGATGGAAGCTTGGGCGCTGGAGGTCGAGAATGGATGGGCAGAGAGGAAGAAGGCGTGGGTGAAAGAATGGATCTTTATCCTCTTATAAAGGTAGCGAGTATCAAGCAGCTCCCCACTCGCCTTAAAACTCGCCTCTTCCCCAAGGGTCGTGCGGACAGTGCGGTTGGATTACCCACACCCGTATTGATGAGAATCCCGCGATAAGGTGACACGATCTCTGCTTCGATAAGACATGCCAATGAAAACCGCACCTCGAAATATGGAGCGGGAAGCTAAAAACGGTTCGAAATAATGACCGGGCAGGGACATAACGTCTCGCTATAAAAAGTTGTCAGTAGATGGGACTTGTGAAATATTATACTCTTTGCGGCTAGGTGTGGTGCCTGTCTTGCAGAGCTGGACATGTTTTCTGTGTTTGAGGACTACTTTGAAGTATTCGGAGGAGGAACCCGCCTTGCAATGTCGAAGACAATCTGCGCGTCGGACACATCGTCATTGAAGCCTGGTTCAGGGGCTACCGAGGGAGTCCTGGATTAAGGGGTCCTCGGGCGTTCGGGCTATGTGACGTGGGCCAGACTAATGGGCCATGGAGATACAAGACAGAAGACTTCCTCCCGTGTCCGGATGGGACTCTCCTTGGCGTGGAAGGCAAGCTTAGTGTGTGGATGTGAATATTCCTTTCTCTGTAAACAGACTCTGTACAACCCTAGCCCCCTCCGGTATCTATATAAACCGGAGGGTTTAGTCTGTAGAGGTAATCATAATCATCCATGCTAGACAGTTAGGGTTTAGCCATTACGATCTCGTGGTAGATCAACTCTTGTAACCCCTATACTCATCAAAGTCAATCAAGCAGGACGTAGGGTATTACCTCCATCAAGAGGGCCCGAACCTGGGCAAAACATCGTGTCCCTTGTCTCTTGTTACCATCAATCCTCAGACACACAGTTCGGGACCCCCTACCCGAGATCTCCGGTTTTGACATTGACACCTTCAATTTTTAGCGAGCTTCTACCCGATACACCTCCCTCCAAAGCGAAAGAAGTTAAGCCCAAGCCCATAACTCAAAAATGACTTCTTTAAATCTTTTATTGCTTATTTTGACAATAAGCTCTGAAAAGGCAGAATAGAACTGGCCCTTAACCTGCAATTCAATTGTGCATGCAATAATGAATCACTCCTGCCTGCTATAGTGTACATTTAGGCATCATCATACATGGGATAACCTAATACATGTGCATTCCATTATAGAATCTAGAATATGCAATGTTTATGTTGGTTCATACATTGCACATGATGTTTAAATGCCCCTTAAATCTGGTCAGTCAAGTGATGGTCTTTAAGCCTCCTTCTTTGCTTCTTTTCTTGATACATCTGCTCAATTGCTTGTTTGCATCAGCAAACCATACCATAACTGTTTGCTTTGATTACTTGCTATTCTTGACCTAACACTCTAACAGAGCTTGTCAATGATTTAAACACCAAGGGGTGCTGTAGTGGGGGCTTGTCTAACTCATAGGTGACATAAAGGTTTGGTTGTACACTAAAGTAGGCTCTCTAAGATTACCCGGAGATCCAGTTTGAAGGTATGCCTAGTTTTTACATAGTGCACACATAGTAAATGCTCATTTCATTGTGTGCAAGTGCAAGAGATGTGGCATGTTTCATTATGTGGTGTTGTTTTGTTATAATCTCGTCCTTTTGTGTTGTTCATAGACTAGAAAGTATGCATATTTATCTCCCAAGGAGATGAGTAACTGGTTTGTGTCACTGTGCAGAGGGGGTGCAATGAAGATAAGATTGAGGATTTCCAAGTACAATATGTTAGGAAGGAGCCTTGCAAGAGAAGTAGGAGCAGCGTTGAGCCTATTCAACCAGTTAAGGTAAGTCACTGTATCCAACTCAACAGTTCAATTCCTTGTTTGTTTCAGGCATAGTTAATTTGGTCTTTTCAATTGCTTTATTTGTCCTCAGTTAATGAGATGCCCAAACAATGATGCCTGATGTTGGGTACTTGTATAACTATTAGTTGACATAATTAAAGGCCTTACCATTTAATTACTCTGGCGAAGTGTGCCTGAAGCTTTGAAGTCTATTAACCAACTATTACTGCATGAGGCTCACAATCTAGTTTATACTAGGATAATGATTGCTTAGCTTTGCTTGCTGTAGTAGGTTTGTATGAATCCCTCTATTGTTCATTATGCTCCCAAGGACTTTAGTTGAGCTACAGAATGGCCAACTGCTTGCTTACTTATACGCAACGTGCTGTCTAAATTTGTAACATGTCTGTGTTTTGGATTTGGCCCCAACATCATGCTCCTCTGGTGAGCTAAGAGAGATTTCTATATGTAGGCTACACAGACTACCATTTTTATAATTTTTAAAATATCACCTGCTTACGCTTCATGACGTGTAACATTATTGTTAGTCCTGTTTTACCATGTACAAAATAGTCTGTCTTGCTCGCTTCACTATTGTAACTATATTTTTGCCCTAGTCATGTGTACTTACAGAAACATTTCAGGATGAAATGACATCAACACAAAGATCTGCGAGCAGTGCGGCATGGTCGTTACCGAATGATTATGGACTGGAATTGGAATGTGCTGATGTTCTCGAGCATCAACTAGAGGTGGCAAGACAACTTGTACATGATTCTCAATGTAAAATCAACAAGTTGAGACTGGACATGCAGGTATTAGATGCAGGAGTCAAAAAAATGAAACAAGACACTGAGGTAACCACGAAGGAATTGATGATTTTGTAGACTGAATTTTGTGCTATCTTAATACGACCAATCCTATTTTCTGAAGAGATTATAGTTCAAATGGTAAGTTCTGTTGATGCGTGTCCATGATGTATGAGCTTTTTTTATCCAGTGTATGTAATTTACTGTTTGTGTATGCTTTATTATCACTGGTGCCGAACTATAATGCCCAGTGGGTATATTCGGCTGTAATTTCTTTATTGTATAGTGTAGGATTATTGTACGTTTCTATGCCTTAGTCTTTTTATTGCATAGTGTATGTTTTTTAGAGGCGATAGTATAGAGTAGGATAATTCTTGAATTTGCTATATCGTTGAAACGGGGGCCCACATGCCCAAACATTTCCTGGACGCCATACAAACGAACAAATGTGCATAATCAAAGCAACCCTTAATTGGGCTGGTCAAAATAATATTAAGTAGATCCCAAATTATGTGGCCCACTGTAACGACGGCTCTTAGCAGGCCGTTAACAGGCCAAAAGCTCAATAGGGCCATATAAATGGAAATGGCCCGTGGGCCTCTAGCAGGCCGAAATAGATGTCAATTTTGTCTCGGCCCTTTTACTTTACGGGCTAGTAAGAGGCCGAAAGTGTTATGGGGCAGAGGAGGCCCAATTTGCAAACTAGGCTTTTAATAGGCCGAAAGTCGCGCTGGGCTGGAATGATGCCCTGCGGAACATGGGCCTCTAATGGACCTAGAGTCAAAGGCCCAATTGTTGTGCGGGCCATTAACAGGCCGAGAGACAAAATGGGCTAGGAGTTGGCCCATTTACCAAATGGGTCGGTTACAGGCCTAATGTCACGACGGGCTAGAATTGGCCCAACTGCAGAATGGGCCGAGAAAGGGCTGAAAGACGTTCCGGGACGTTAATGGGCTTGAACTGACGATAGGCCTCTAACAGGACGAAAGAAGCTCAGGCCGCAATTGGGCCAATGATGTAGCGGGCCTTTAAGGGGTTAAAGCTGACGATGGGCTGGAAATTGTCAAATGTAGAATGGGCCTTTGATTGGTCGATTCTGTGTAACTTGTATGGGTCGTGCTTGTAAATGGGCCTGACTCAAGTAGGCCGCTAATGGGCCAGCCCACTTATTTTGACAGGCCCGGCCTTTTCACCGGAATGGGCCTCTGTTGGGCCGTGCCACGTGTCAACGTATCATAGGTGTCTCCTGTCCAATGAATGGATGACATCTGTCCCAACGGTGAGCCAACACGTGTTTCCTCCGACCAATGAGAATTTTACACATGGGAAATCCTCATTGGTCTGGGCTGTTAGCGGGTTATCGGATCCAAAACCGGACCCGATAGCTTAACGGTGACCCATTACGGTGGATGCCACGTGTCGGTCACCCTTGATGAAAGCACTTCTGTGATGCGCAATTTATTGTCATGGAAGTGGACACTTCCATGATGATAATTTTCGTAATGTCATGGAAGACTTCTACGACAGCACAGGTATGACTATCTTGATTCTGTCATAAAATTGTCATGGATGTACATGCATGAAAGAAAACGTGACCTACTGTGACAAACACGTATCATCACAGAAGTATCTTTTTTTGTAGTTATAGTTTAGTGTGCCATGCTTTACGGCTTAGAATCGGGACTTCAAAGACGTTTTGAAAGTCATGGACCATATGAGGTGTTCCAGGAGTTGAAGTTAATATTTCAAGCAAATGCCCGAGTTGATATGAAGTCTCCAACAAGTTCTATAGCCGCAAGATGGAGGAGAACAGTTCTGTCAGTGAACACATACTCAGAATGTCTGTGTACCATAACCACTTGACTCATATGGGAGTTAATCTTCCAGATGATAGTGTTATTGATAGGGTTCTTCAATCATTGCCACCAAGCTGCGGGATGAACTATAATATGCAAGGGATGGATAAGACAATTCCCGAGCTCTGCGCTATGCTCAAAGCTGTGGAGGTAGAAATCAAGAAAGAGCATCAATTGTTGATGGTTAACAAGACCACTAGTTTCAAGAAAAAGGGCAAGGGAAAGAAGGGGAACTTCAAGAAGAATGGCAAGCAAGTTGTCACTCCCGGGAAGAAGCCCAAGTCTGGACCCAAGCCTGAAACTGAGTGCTTCTACTGCAAAGGGACTGGTCACTGGAAGTGGAACTACCCCAAGTATTTGGCGGATAAGAAGAATGGTAAAGTGAAAAAAGTATATTTGATATACATGTTATTGATGTGTACCTTACTAATGCTCATAGTAGTGAAGGAAATATGCCCTAGAGGAATAATGAAGTTGTTATTTCTATTTCCTTATATTATGATAAATGTTTATTATTCATGCTAGAATTGTATTAATCGAAAACTTGATACATGTGTGAATACATAGACAAAACAAAGTGTCCCTAGTATGCTTCTACTTGACTAGCTCGTTAATTAAACATGGTTAAGTTTCCTGACCATAGACATGTCTTGTCATTTGATGAATGGGATCACATCATTAGGAGAATGATGTGATGGACAAGACCCATCCGTTAGCTTAGCATAATGATCGTTAAGTTTTATTGCTATTGCTTTCTTCATGTCTTATACATATTCCTTTGACTCTGAGATTATGCAACTCCCGAATACCGGAGGAACACCTTGTGTGCTATCAAATTTCCCAAGTAACTTGGTGATTATAAAGATGCTCTACAGGTATCTCCGAAGGTGTTTTTTGGGTTGGCATAGATCGAGATTAGGATTTGTCACTTCGAGTATAAGAGAGGTATCTCTGGGCCCTCTCAGTAATGCACATCATAAGAAGCCTTGCAAGCAATGTGACTAATGAGTTAGTTGCGAGATGATGTATTATGGAACGAGTAAAGAGACTTGCCAGTAACGAGATTGAACTAGGTATGAAGATACCGAAGGTCGAATCTCGGGCAAGTAACATACCGATAGACAAAGGGAATTACGTATGTTGTCATAATGTTCAACCGATAAAGATCTTCATAGAATATATAGGAACCAATATGGGCATCTAGGTTCCGCTATTGGTTATTGACCAAAGAGGTGTTTCGGTCATGTATACATACTTATCGAACCCGTAGGGTCCGCACGCTTAACGTTTGTTCAAGATATAGTACTATATGAGTTATGTATGTTGGTGACTGAATGCTGTTCGGAGTCCCGGATGAGGTCACGGACATGACGAGGAGCTCCGGAATGGTCCGGAGGTAAATATTGATATATAGGATGATATGGTTCGGACAAGGGGTGGAGCCCACGGGGCTTTAGGTCGGTGCAAAAGGAGTTTTGCGGAGGCCAGGGGGCCAAACGCCGGAGAACCTGGCGTCTGGCCTTGGGCCAGACGCCGAGGCCCATGGCGTCTAGGCCAGATGCCAAGCACCATGGCGTCTGGTCCTGGAAGTCCGAGAAGGACTCTTCCTTGCAGGAAAAACCGACTTTGATGAGGCTTTTACCTCAAGTTTCGAACCCAGGGGTCAACATATAAATAGCCTAAAATCTAAAAATTGCATACGCACTATTTGGGCGAACCGAGCGGCCGGCTCCTAGCCACTTGTTTCCGTGCGTGCGTAGTCCAGGCCACCTGGTCTGAATTATATGGACTGGTTTTGGACTGTTATGGGCCAAGGAATATAATTAGAAGGAAAAGTAGCCCATGATGTCCATTCTCTCTCTCGCATGTGACTAATTTAACTACCTTTCACAAAAATTAAAAAAGGCATACCTTTCAAACCGCGCAGCGGAATTCAAATCTGTTTTCACCGTTGGAATCCTCATGTCGAGATCTTTGAAACTAGATCCCGCATGGATATATGTTTTGATGAAATTTTTTTGATGCCAACTTTTATGCTATATGGTGCAACTTTAGTACTGCGTTGTGCAACTTTAGTACTACATGGTGCAACTTTTTTCAAAACAAATTTTTGGAGCTGCATAATCCAACTTCCTATGTGACTGTTCATTAGGGATAGTACCTGATTTGCGTACGTATTGGCTTTGCCCGCTCCTGCACTTTTGGCCTTGGTTGTGAGGTTCCGATCCCGCCGCTGAGACACCATTGTAGGAAGTAGTCTAGTTGCACACACACTGATGTTTAGTTGGCTTGTAATGTAGTCTAGTTACACACACATTGATGTTTAGTTGGTAGGAATACTAGTTGTACACACATATGCTTAGTTGGCTTGTAATGTAGTCTAGTTGCAAACACATTGATGTTTAGTTGGCTTGTAATGTAGTCTAGTTGCACACACATTGATGTTTAGTTGGCAGGAAGACTATTGCACACACATATGCACAGTTGGCTTGTAATGTAGTCTAGTTGCACACACATTGATGTTTAGTTGGCAGGACACTAGTTGCACACACATATGCGCAATTGACGCGGCAATGTAGTCTAGTTGCACATACATTGATATTTAGTTGGCAGGACTAGTTACACACATATATGCTCAGTTGGCGTGACAATGTAGTCTAGTTGCACACACATTGGTGTTTAGTTGGCAGGACTATTGGCGCACACATATGCTCAGTTGGCGCGGCAATGTAGTCTAGTTGCACACACATTGATGTTTAGTTGGCAGGACTATTGGCACACGTATGCTTAATTGGTGTGGGAATGTAATCTAGTTGCACACACATTGATGTTTAGTTGGCAGGAAGATTAGTTCGTCGAAACATGCCCATGCGAGATCTAGTTTTGGAGAGCATGTCGCGATGGTTTCAACGGTGAAAACGGATCTTAATTTTGACACGCGGTTTAGAAGATATGGTCTTTTATAATTTTAAAAATCAAAAATTAAAGGGACGAACATAAGGAACATTAATGTAGCGGCATGCATACATTCATCACGTGAGAAGAGACCATATAAGGAATGATTAATTAATAGTATCCTTTTTAACCACAGGAATGATTAAATAACAACACCCACACTATTTGACAAAAAGGTAGGCCGCCCAGGAGCTCTAGCGGGCACCCAGCCGCCCACTAGACGCGTCCTATACATAGAGGGGCAGGGATAGCACCTGGAACACATCAAGAAACACCAATCCGTGTGCCGGCAACCTCGTCCCTCTAGTTTATCCTCCGTCATAGTTTCTCATGACTAAGGCTTTTCGTCATGGGTTCTATTGGCTGATGGCTCATGCTGATGTAGAGGATTTGGTTAGCAAGTGTGATGGTTGTCAGCAATTTTCAAGACGAGCTCATGTGTCGGCTAAAGAATTGAGGATGATTCCAATTACTTGGCCATTTGCAGTTTAGGGGCTGGATATGGTTGGGCCTTTTAAGTGGCCCAAGGACAAAAAGACTCATCTCTTGGTGGCAGTTGACAAGTTTAGAAAGTGGGTTGAGGCAGAGCCGGTCAATAAGTGTGACGCGGCAATGACAGTTCAATTCATCAAGAAGGTGATTTTTCATTTTGGTTACCCCACGGCATCATCACTAATAATGGGACTAATCTGTCTAAAGGTGCTATGAAAGAATTTTGTCAATGTGAAAATATTCGTCTTGTTATTTCATCTATGGCCCACCCCCAGTCCAATGGTCAACCAGAAAGTGCCAATCAGGAAATCTTGAGAGGCATAAAACCCATGCTTATGGTCCCTTTGTAGAGGACGCCGGGTTGTTGGGTTGTAGAGTTACCTTCAGTACTTTGGAGTATCAATACCACCCCCAACAGATCTACGGGTTACACACCTTTCTTCATGGTTTACGAAGTAGAGGCGGTTCTCCCTAGTGACATCCATCACGACTCGCCCCGTGTGGCGGCTTATGTTGAAGCTGATAATGAAAAATCACGTCAGGATGCTCTTGACCTGTTGGATGAGGAGCGTGACCTTGAGGCGGCTCGTTCGGTGATTTACCAGCAAGATATGTGTCGTTATCATAGACGCCGGGTTAAAACCAGGACCTTTCAAGAAGGAGATTTGGTGCTCCGGCTCATCCAGGATCAAACTGACATGTACACGCTATCCCCACCTTGGGAAGGGCCCTTTGTGGTCAGCAAAAATCTGAACAACGGGTCATACTACCTTATCAATGTTCGAGACCACAAGGACTCACGCACGTCGGAGGAGGAGACCCGCCGGCCGTGAAATATTGCTCATCTTTGGCCTTATTACATCCAAGCCACCGACTCTTGTGATGTACATATTTCTACCAATGTAAATATTTATGACTAGTGTAATACAGCCGGTCATGTCTACTACACAACCTTCTTCTTGTAGACGTTGTTGGGCCTCCAAGTGCAGAGGTTTGTAGGACAGTAGCAAATTTACATCACGTGGATGACCTAAGGTTTATCAATCCGTAGGAGGCGTAGGATGAAGATGGTCTCTCTCAAACAACCCTGCAACCAAATAACAAAGAGTCTCTTGTGTCCCCAACACATCCAATACAATGGTAAATTGTATAGGTGCACTAGTTCGGCGAAGAGATGGTGATACAAGTGCAATATGGATGGTAGATATAGGTTTTTGCAATCTGAAAAATATAAAACAGCAAGGTAACTAATGATAAAAGTGAGCACAAACGGTATTGCAATGCATTGAAACAAGGCCTAGGGTTCATACTTTCACTAGTGCAAGTTCTCTCAACAATAATAACATAATTGGATCACATAACTATCCCTCAACATGCAACAAAGAGTCACTCCAAAGTCACTAATAGCGGAGAACAAACCAAGAGATTATGGTAGGGTACGAAACCACCTCAAAGTTATACTTTCTGATCTATCTATTCAAGAGTTCGTAGTAAAATAAGATGAAGCTATTCTTTCTGTTCAATCTATCATAGAGTTCGTACTAGAATAACACCTTAAGACACAAAACAACCAAAACCCTAATGTCACCTAGATACTCCAATGTCACCTCAAGTATCCGTGGGTATGATTATACGATATGCATCACACAATCTCAGATTCATCTATTCAAACCAACACAAAGTACTTCAAAGAGTGCCCCAAAGTTTCTACTGGAGAGTCAAGATGAAAACGTGTGCCAACCCCTATGCATAGGTTCATGGGCGGAACCCGCAAATTGATCACCAAAACATACATCAAGTGGATCAATAGAATACCCCACTGTCACCACGGGTATCCCACGCAAGACATACATTAAGTGTTCTCAAATCCTTAAAGACTCAATCCGATAAGATAACTTCAAAGGGAAAACTCAATCCATTAAAAGAGAGTAGAGGGGGAGAAGCATCATAAGATCCAACCTCAGCCCCGAGGGAGAACTACTCCCTCCTCGTCATGGAGAGCACTGGGATGATGAAGATGGCCACCGGAGAGGGATTGCCCCCTCCGTCAGAGTGCCAGAACGGGTCTAGATTGGTTTTCGGTGGCTACGGAGGCTTCTGGCGGCGGAACTCCCGATCTATTCTGCTCTTCGATGGTTTTAGGGTATATGGGTATATATGGGAGGAAGAAGTACGTCGGTGGACCTCTAGGCTGTCCACGAGGCAGGGGGCGCCCAGGGGGGTGGGCGCGCCCCCACCCTCGTGGGCAGCCTGGGACTCTCCTGGTCCAACTCCGATACTCCGTGGGCTTCTTCTGGTCCAAAAGTAAGTTCCGTGAAGTTTCAGGTCAATTGGACTCCGTTTGATTTTCCTTTTCTGTGATACTCTAAAACAAGGAAAAAATAGAAACTTACACTGGGCTCTAGGTTAGTCCCAAAAATCATATAAAATAGCATATAAATGCACATAAAACATCCAGGGTTGATAATATAATAGCATGGAACAATCAAAAATTATAGATACGTTGGAGATCTATCAACATCCCCAAGCTTAATTCCTGCTCGTCCTCGAGTAGGTAAATGATAAAAACAGAATTTTTGATGTGGAATGCTACCTAACATATTTATCCATGTAGTTCTCTTTATTGCGACAAGAATATTTAGATCCATAAGATTCAAGACAAAAGTTTAATATTGACATAAAAATAATAATACTTCAAGCATGCTAACCAAGTAATCATGTCTTCTCAAAATAACATGGCCAAAGAAAGTTATCCCTACAAAATCATATAGTATGGCTATGCTCCATCTTCACCACACAAAATATTTAAATCATGCATAACCCCGATGACAAGCCAAGCAATTGTTTCATACTTTTATGTTCTCAAACTTTTTCAATCTTCACACAATACATGAGTGTGAGCCATGGACATAGCACTATAGATGGAATAGAATGGTGGTTGTGAAGAAGACAAAAAGGAGAAGATAGTCTCACATCAACTAGGCATATCAACGGGCTATGGAGATGCCCATCAATAGATATCAATGTGAGTGAGTAGGGATTGCCATGCAACGGATGCACTAGAGCTATAAATGTATGAAATCTCAACAAAAGAAACTAAGTGGGTGTGCATCCAACTTGCTTGCTCATGAAGACCTAGGGCACTTGAGGAGGCCCATTATTGGAATATACAAGCCAAGTTCTATAATGAAAATTTCCCACTAGTATATGAAAGTGGCAAAACAAGAGACTCTCTATCATGAAGATCATGGTGCTACTTTGAAGCACAAGTGTGGTAAAAGGATAGTAGCATTGCCCCTTCTCTGTTTTTCTCTCATTTTTTATTTTACTTGTTAATTTGGGCCTTCTCTTTTTTATGGCCTTTTTTCTCTTCTTATTTTTTATTTGGGCTTCTTGGCCTCTTTTATTTATTTATTGTCGTCCGGAGTCTCATCCCGACTTGTGGGGAATCATAGTCTCCATCATCCTTTCCTTACTGGGATAATGCTCTAATAATGATGATCATCACACTTTTATTTACTTACAACTCGATTCTTAGAACAAAATATGACTCTATATGAATGCCTCCGGCGGTGTACCGAGATGTGCAATGATGTGACGCACGGGTAATTAAACTACAGTTATCTCATGCAAATGATGCAAGGTCATCACTCTTACTGTTGCTAATCCTCATCTGATCCAAGGCATAAGTCGAATTCAAATTCAAACTGAAGTCCAAATTCAAATTGTCAAACATGCAGACAAAAATGTTCGTTGGGTTACAAATATTCACTTACTAATTATCATGTAGAAACCAACATCATTTGACTCACCACTTAATTCCTAGGAAAATATAAAGTGGTCCAACAACATATTAATTGACCTATTCAATTTCTAAAAATGTTTGAACAATTCCACTGGCTCTAAAACTTTTTATGCAACACCACGATGTTGTCCTTGAATTATGTGCCAGATTTCAAGATTACCTAAGTTCATTAACTGTAGCATTTAAATAGAAAACAGTGGTGAAATAAGTATAAAAATTTAGAAAAGAAAAAAAATGCCACTGTACACTTGGGCCACTAGTGCACACCGCCTGAGGCCCAACTTCCCCTCCCTCCTCATCCTTCTGTTCACAGAAGGCGAGCTGGCCGCCTGAGCATCGTCCATGGCGGGGATTGGCCACGCGCCGACCATCGCACGGTCCTCCCTGATGGTTAAGAGCTCACCCCTCGACCCCGGAACCCTAGCACCCCCACTTCCTTTCCCTCGCGCCGCTATCGCCCTCTCCTCCTCTGTTTCGTTCACCCGAGCGCGGTCACGGATGCGTCGCCATCGATCCCGCGGCCGTCGACGTCTCTGGTGCACGGGAGCACGTCCAGGAGGTCCGACGTGGTTGTCTTCGTCCGTTCTGGGTACCAGATCGAGCCGGAGACCGCCACAACACAGGGATCGACATCATCTACAACCTCCAGGCACCGCGACGCCATCGACGGATTCGTCACCGTCACTGCACCCCAGGCCTCCTCGAGCTCGTCCCTAGAACCGCTGTGAGCTCCTCTCCTAAAAACCCCCTTCTCCCTATTGCTTATTCGCTGCCCTAGCGTCGCCCTGTGAGCTCCGTCCGCCATGGCCGTTAGCTTGCTTCCCTGCCGAGCTCCGTGTACTCACCGTGCCCCCGCGCGCCCCCTGCCCCTGCGTGTGCGGCGCTCCGGCCGCGCCCAGCGCACGCGCACACCCAGCCGTGTCACCTTCGTTTGCTGTCGGGCACCTGCCTGCTGCTACCGCTGCTGACTGTTGCCACTGCTGCCGCTATTGCTTCTGTTGCTTGCTACTGGCCCGCTGCTGCTGCCAGTGATGTGTGCATGGCCGTTGCTCGCGCTGCAGCCGCCCAACCCACGCGCATATCCAGTTGCTCCCTTGCCATGGCCATGGCTGGCCTGTGCTGTTTGCACGTCCGTGTGACGCCGGCCGGCTCTCTGTACATCCGGCCAAACCATTTAACTAGGGCCTAATTAGATGTTAGTTAGGGTAATTTGTGTTAGGTTAGTTTGTAGTCTATGGCAAGTGGGCCCCTCCCCCATTAAATTAGTTAGATCTTTTTTTGACACATGTGGCAGTGACATGTGGGACACTACCTCCCCTTTTGACTAGTCAATTTGACTTGGTCAATTCGGATTTAAAATTTAATACAAAATTTAAAACATTGTTTAAAACTTTAGAAAATCATAGAAAATTATCCGTAACTCGGATGAAAAATTTTTATACATGAAAGTTGTTCAGAAAAACGAGACGAATCCGAATACGCCCTCCGTTCGTCTATCACACGTCTCTAGCATAGCAAACGTTGAAATTTTCCCCTCCGGTTCATCTGTCTGACAGACGTCCGGAACCGGAAAAACTTTCCCGGATGTTATCCTCCTTCGCCAGTATCGCCTAGCGCTGCATTAGAGCACCTCTACCGCTTATTGTCTTGTCATGATTATGCTTACGTGTATTTATTGTTTCTTCCCCCTCTTCTTCTCCGGTAGACCTCGAGACCGTTGCTGATGCCCCTGTGATCGACTACGTCGACGACACTTCTTCCTTTTTCAGCAGAGCTTCCAGGCAAGCAAACCCTCCTTGAGCATTCCGATACCGCCCATTTCCTCTCCTCTCATGCTTGCATTAGAACTGCAACTGCTTTCTGTATGACCCTACTCTGATGCATAGCCTGTTGTTGTTACCTGCTTTCATACCTTACCTGCTTATCCTAAACTGCTTAGTATAGGTTGGTTAGAGATCCATCAGTGACCCCACCTTGTCCCAGTTGCCTCGCTTTATGTTCGATGGCTCGATCAACGTGATCAAAGACCAGGCCTCGACACCGCACATCACTTTTCCCCTTAGTTGCTCGACACTACCCGGTTGTTATCGAGTGCCGAGGGTGAGACCTCTTCAGCACTTCTGATGTTAACTCTGTAGTGTAGCTATTCGGTCGTGGTCATCGAGGGTGATTTCCTCCTTAACCACTTCCGATACGACTCTGTCGTGCAACCTCTCAAGTGTGAACCTCGAGGGTGGTCCCTCTTACATTCACCTTGATGATTACATCAAGTGGAATTCGCCGGGGGTGATTCCTCGGGGTTTCCCCTTGATGTTTGGACACACAGTTACTATGATTACTATGACTTTACACTGAACCATGTTACTAAAGACGGGTCGGCCCTGGGGGGTACCCGCGCGAGCTTAACTGCGAGTGATGTGGAGTCGGGTTGACCTGGAGGGTGCCCGCGAGACAATTACGAGGCGTGGCCGGGCATTCTTAGCCCTTGCCCCAAGTACTCGAGACGGGGCAACGGGGTCACATCTTTCGTGAGTCTCTGCTTGTTACCGCATGCTCCTAATCCACTATGATTTGGATATTTGATCTGAGAGGCCTTTGGCCTGATAGCACTAACCATCACGTGGGCATAGTATGGGCGTTCTGCGTCGTATACATCAGCTGAAGCTTAATAGACGTCAGCGACTGAGCGGCGCGCGTTGGGTTGGACTGCGTAAGCTCCTGCCTTGTTGAAGAAGGTAGCTAGGTCTGCTCACCGGCCGCGTAAGCAATGTGCAGGTGTTCCCGGGGAGATGGCCCATGACCCCTGGGGGCATAGGTTTAGTCCGGCGTGCTGGCCTCTCTATTAAGCCTAGGTCGGATTGCGGTGTATTGTTTGGCCGAGGCCGGGCATGACCCAGGAAAGTGTGTCCGGAGTTAATCGAGCGTGGTGGGTAAGTTGGTGCACCCCTGCAGGGAAGAAAACATCTATCGATAGCCTGTCCTACGGTAACGGACACTTGGAGTTGTATCCCGATCGATAGAACTAGAATTGGATATTTGTGATGAGAACTGGATGGTGATGAGTTTTGGAATGCGTTGACGCTTGGATAGTATGGCTCTGGGATTGTTTTCTCGCAGGGAGTCGAGAAAGGATCTCTGGCCAAGGTTGATAACATTACCGCTACTTTACTTTATGCTACTCTACTCCCTCCTGTTGGTACAAGATGGTGGTTTCTAGAAGATGCTAGTCTTCTGCGAGAGTCAAGAAAGGATCTCTGGCCAAGGTTGATAACATTACCGCTACTTTACTTTATGCTACTCTACTCCCTCCTGTTGCTGCAAGATAGTGGTTTCTAGAAGATGCTAGTCTTTGATAGGCTAGGCTTTCCCCTTCCCTTCTGGCTTTCTGCAGTTTAGTCCATAGATACAACCCATTCCTTTGATACAGATGCATACTTAGTTTAGATCTGATGTAAGTCTTGCGAGTACTTTGGATGAGTACTCACGGTTGCTTTGCTACTTCTTTTCCCCCATACCCGATTGTTGCGACCAGATGACGGAGCCCAGGAGCCAGTCGACCCCACTGATGACTACTACTACCCGGAGGATGCCTACTACTACGTGAAGACCGCCGACGACTAGGAGTAGTTAGGAGGCTCCCAGGCAGGAGGCCTTGCCTTTTCGATCGATGTTGCTTTTGTGCTAGCCTTCTTAAGGCAAACTTGTTTAACTCATGTCTCTACTCAGATATTGTTGCTTTCACTGACTCTTGTGTTTTCGAGCTTATGTATTCGAGCCCTCGAGGCCCCTGGCTTGTAATATAAAGCTTGTATTTTTTTTATTTGTGTCTAGAGTTGTGTTGTGATATCTTCTCGTGAGTCCTTAATCTTGATCGTACATATTTGCGTGTATGATTAGTGTACGATTAAATCGAGGGCGTCACAAGTTGGTATCAGAGCCGACTGCCTGTAGGACCCCCCTTTTCCAACTCCTTTGCCGAAGTTGAGTCTAGAAACCGAAAACTGTTTTACTAACTTGGCAGTGTGGCTTACGGGCCCACGTCGTCATTGGGTGGTATTAGGATCTTTTATTCCTTGTCTATACTCTGGGACTCTGATCTCTCGTCTATTCGGGTTAAACTTTTTACTAACTCTGACTCTGGGATCTCGTAACCACTTCCTCCCGGGGAGCCCCGACATTACCGATGATCGCTTGCTTCGCGAGAAGATTCTGCAGATACTCCTCGATGTTTGTCGAGACCCTGTGCCCACTGCCTTGCAGTTCCTGACCATAGTTAATCCCCATGAATAATATCCTTGCCGCTTGTACCTTAATATCCAGTTGCTCCTATTATTACAAGATGTATTCTCCGTTGTTTCGAGAATCCCTTGTGCCTTCTGCTTTGCGGCTTATTTTTTTCGCACTACGGATAATTCACTGAACCCGTTCATCCCAAGTTGTTCATATGCTTTCCAAAATACTTGGAAATACTATGTGATCTTCCAAAAATCCTTTGTAGCCTATTGCTCTTGATTCTCCTTGTCTGCTTGCATTAGGATTAATTCCATATGTTTAGCAATATTCTTTAAAAATTCTTTGTGGTTGTCATTTTGTTCCTATGGATTCAACGTGTGAGTGAATACTCACAATCATCAATTAATCCTTGGAAACTTTCTTTCTGGCTCCGACATCGCTCCGGTTATGAGCTGGTTCTTGCCCAATCAAGATTTGATCGGGTGCACCTCTAAGTCTATTCAACTTACTCATCTTTTGATCAGAGCCTCTGCTTCTGATCCTTCGACTTGAAATCATAACTCCTTTGTACTCAAGCATCGAATTATTTAGATGTTTCTATAATCCAATGCCTTTGCACTCTTTCCTTCTTCTGATTGGATACTGATACTCACATCAGATCCATTAAGGACCGCTAAATCCTTTGTTGGATTATTATACGGCAATGTCCTTCATATTCAAAATCTCGTGCGCTCTTCCCCTGATACATTTTGCCTTTGTTAAATTGTATCCTCTGCTTATTGTCAACCATGCTCTGCTATTGGGCTAATGTTATATGCTCTGGAAGTTAGTGGTAGGTGTTCCTAAGATACCCCTACGGGTTGAACATATGCCTTCCCTAATCCGTGTGAACTCAAAAGAGATGTGAGTCTTACTCTTCTAGTACTTCGCCAGATAAATCTTCTGCACTACAATTTCTTCCAAAACGAGGAGTGGATGAAAGGTTATGCATTGAAGAAGTGGGAGTCGACCTTGAACTTTGTGTTCATGCCCATGGACACGATGTAGATCCTATCATGGAAGCTTCTTGTAATAATAACTATTTCCTTGATAACTATCATCTGGTATCTGTGAATTGATCCTTTACAACCGTTGATCCGACCATGATTGTTCTCCTTTGATCCCATTTCTCGGACAAGTTAAAACATCTGACTTCTATAGATCAATGCGTCTGCCCGACCTCTGTTATGATCTACCTTCGAGTATTACCCATGGTATCTCGAGGATATCATGCCATTGCTCTACATCTTATAAATTTTTGATGAAGTACTACCTTACCCTGTCTTTGTCACTTCATGGGTTCTGGGTTGTTTGTCAACCGGGAACACCGATAAGTGAATCAATTCCGCACTCTGATTCAATAACTCTAAGTAAATTTTCATTTCTTATGAGTTTAATAATCCTTCAAGTCATTCCAAGCCTGACTGGCTATATCATTATCGTGCTAAATTTTAACTGTGCTACCTGGTCCTTTTTCCCGGAGCACAATTTTTGACAGTGAGCTAAGCCTACGTTGATCTTCCTCGTCATATCATTTTGCCTTGAAAAGCAAGCTTGATTTCGAGTTTGTGTCATACCCGTGGTTCCAATAACCTTTGCTTCATCATTCCTTTGACTTGATGTCATCGCCGATCGATTACATCTTCATGAAATATCTCGACAAGTGTGTCGTGATCATCATCGACATTTGGAGCTCTTCCAGGATATCAATCAAATTCATGATGAGAAATACAATCCTTGCCCCTCAATGATTTGTGTTATCATTGACAACATTCTTGTCTTTTCCCCAACACAAACTTGTCCATATAATTTTGGAATTACATCCTTTTTGACATGTCGATGGATTGCCGCTGAACCCATCGGCCACATCCCCATCTATTTCCTGATAAAAATTTCATGAGATGTTCTAGAAATTCCCGATGGATCCATTGTGAATCCAAGGTCCGACCTTTACCCGATGACCATGTCAATGCTATCCCGAAGCATGATTATGGTACTCAAACATCAACAAGAACATTGGAAGCATAATGCTAAATGTTTCTTGATCATTTATCCAAACACCGTTGTACGGGTAACATCATGAATTCCCTCGCCCCTTTACCTAATTGGTTATCTACTTACTATCCTATCATGGATATCATCCTCTGCTTGTCCTTGGGAAGGATATACTCTTGATAATTGTGTTTAACCACATTTTCCTTTCCATTATTCTGATTAATATACTAATCATATTTTCCTTTCCATTCTTTTGTTTAACCTTTCCGGTAAACTAACTTATCTTAGTAGAGATAATTTCCTACTTAATGTAAACACCTCGGTGTACAATTTGTCAGTAAGACTTTGTTACTATTGTGGGTGATATTCCGGTAACCACCGAAGGACGAGAACTTTGCCTATTGGTCCGCCTCGTTTAACGAGAAGGAAAATGGTTCTCTTCGTCCCTCGCCCTTGGTACCAACGTTGTTGCCAACATAACTGGCAGTCTATGCTCTGACATGCCTTGCTATCAGCGCCCTTCTTACTTTTAACCCACATGGTGGGCCCATAACCCACAGTTCCACAGGATCGAAACTTGACTCTCCTATACATCCCTGTTTTCTAAGTTGTCCCTCGTGCTTGGCTTCATATGTAATTTGCGAGCCATCTTCCTTGTGATCTGTTCTGGTATCAGACACAATATTTATTCTCGATGCTCTAAGCCCCTTTCACACTTTGTTTCAGACATCGAACGATTTCCCACCCGGTTGAAGCTGTTATTGCATGCTCTCGGTGACTTTCTCGAATTTCATCTCGAGAGATGCCTCTACGCCACGTTCACTGAGATAGCTCCCAGGTACCTATCTTGTGTTGAGCTCCGTCCTTCCCGAGTCTTTCCTCCTTACTCCACCCCTTAAATCTCGGGACGAGATTTCTTGTGGTGGAGGAGAATTGTGACACCCGGGTAATTAAACTACAGTTATCTCATGCAAATGATGCCAGGTCATCACTCTACTGTTGCTAATCCTCATCTGATCCAAGGCATAAGTCGAATTCAAATTCAAATTGAAGTCCAAATTCAAATTGTCAAACATGCAGACAAAAATGTTCGTTGGGTTAAAAATATTCACTTACTAATTATCATGTAGAAACCAACATCATTTGACTCACCACTTAATTCCTAGGAAAATATAAAGTGGTCCAACAACATATTAATTGACCTATTCAATTTCTAAAAATGTTTGAACAATTCCACTGGCTCTAAAACTTTTTATGCAACACCACGACGTTGTCCTTGAATTATGTGCCAGATTTCAAGATTACCTAAGTTCATTAACTGTAGCATTTAAATAGAAAACAATGGTGAAGTAAATACAAAAATTTAGAAAAGAAAACAAAAAGGCCACTGTACACTTGGGCCACAAGTGCACACCGCCTGAGGCCCAACTTCCCCTCCCTCCTCATCCTTCTGTTCACAGAAGGCGAGCTGGCCGCCTGAGCATCGTCCGTGGCGGGGATTGGCCACGCGCCGACCATCGCACGGTCCTCCCTGATGGTTAAGAGCTCACCCCTCGACCCCGGAACCCTAGCACCCCCACTTCCTGTCCCTCGCGCCGCTATCGCCCTCTCCTCCTCTGTTTCATTCACCCGAGCGCGGTCGCCGATGCGTCGCCATCGATCCCGCGGTCGTCGACGTCTCTCGTGCACGGGAGCACGTCCAGGAGGTCCGACGTGGTTTTCTTCGTCCGTTTTGGGTACCAGATCGAGCCGGAGACCGCCACAACACAGGGATCGACATCATCTACAACCTCCAGGCACCGCGACGCCATCGACGGATTCGTCACCGTCACTGCACCCCAGGCCTCCTCGAGATTGTCCCTAGAACCGTTGTGAGCTCCTCTCCTAAAAACCCCCTTCTCCCTGTTGCTTATTCGCCGCCCCTAGCGCCGCCCCATGAGCTCCGTCTGCCATGGCCGCTAGCTTGCTTCCCTGCCGAGCTTCGTGTACTCACCGTGCCCCCGCGCGCCCCTTGCCCTTGCGTGTGCGGCGCTCCGGCCGCGCCCAGTGCACGCGTACACCCAGCCGTGTCACCTTCGTTTGCTGTCGGGCGCCTGACTGTTGCTGCCGCTGCTGACTATAGCCGCTGTTGCCGCTATTGCTTCTGCTGCCAGTGATGTGTGCATGGCCGTTGCTCGCGCTGCAGCCGCCCAACCCACGCGCATATCCAGTTGCTCCCTTGCCATGGCCATGGCTGGCCTGTGCTGTTTGCACGTCTGTGTGAGGCCGGCCGGCTCTCTGTACATCCGGCCAAACCATTTAACTAGGGCCTAATTAGATGTTAGTTAGGGTAATTTGTGTTAGGTTAGTTTGTAGTCTATGGCAAATGGGCCCCTCCCCCATTAAATTAGTTAGATGTTTTTTGACACATGTGGCAGTGACATGTGGGACACTACCTCCCCTTTTGACTAGTCAATTTGACTTGGTCAATTCGGATTTAAATTTAATACAAAATTTAAAACATTGTTTAAAACTTTAGAAAATCATAGAAAATTATCCGTAACTCGGATGAAAAAGTTTTATACATGAAAGTTGTTCAGAAAAACGAGACGAATCCGAATACGCCCTCCGTTCGTCTATCACACGTCTCTAGCATAGAAAATGTTGAACTTTTCCCCTCCGGTTCATCTTTCTGACAGACGTCCGGAACCGGGAAAACTTTCCCGGATGTTATCCTCCTTCGCCAGTATCGCCCAGCGCTGCGTTAGAACACCTCTAGCACCGCTTATTGTATTGTTATGATGATGCTTGCGTGTATTTATTGTTTCTTCCCCCTCTTCTTCTCCGGTAGACCTCGAGACCGCTACTGATGCCCCTGTGATCGACTACGTCGACGACACTTCTTCCTTTTTCAGCAGAGCTTCCAGGCAAGCAAACCCTCCTTGAGCATTCCGATATCGCCCATTTCTTACCCTCTCATGCTTGCATTAGAACTGCAACTGCTTTATGTATGACCCTACTCTGATGCATAGCCTGTTGTTGTTACCTGCTTTCATACCTTACCTGCTTATCCTAAACTGATTAGTATAGGTTGGTTAGAGATCCATCAATGACCCCACCTTGTCCCAGTTCCCTCGCTTTATGTTCGATGACTCGATCAACGTGATCGAAGACCAGGCCCCGACACCGCACATCACTTTCCCCCTTAGTTGCTCGACACTACCCGGTTGTTATCGAGTGCCGAGGGTGAGACCTCTTCAGCACTTCTGATGTTAACCCTGTAGTGTAGCTATTCGGTCGTGGTCATCGAGGGTGATCTACTCCGTAACCACTTCCGATACGACTCTGTCGTGCAACCCCTCAAGTGTGATCCTCGAGGGTGGTCCCTCTTACGTTCACCTTGATGATTACATGAAGTGGAATTCACCGGGGGTGATTCCTCGGGGTTTCCCCTTGATGTTTGGACACACAGTTACTATGGTTACTATGACTTTACACTGAACCATGTTACTAAAGATGGGTCAGCCCTGAGGGGTACCCGCGCGAGCTTAATTGCGAGTGATGTGGAGTCGGGTTGACCTAGAGGGTCCCCGCGAGACAATTACGAGGCGTGGCCGGGCATTCTTAGTCCTTGCCGCAAGTACTCGAGACGGGGCAACGGGGTCACATCTTTCGTGAGTCTCTGCTTGTTACCGCGTGCTCCTAATCCACTATGATTTGGATATTTGATCCGAGGGGCCTTTGGCCTGATAGCACTAACCATCACGTGGGCATAGTATGGGCGTTCTGCGTCGTATACATCAGCTGAAGCTTAATAGACGTCAGCGACTGAGCGGCGCGCCCCGGGTTGGACTGTGTAAGCTCCTGCCTTGTTGAAGGAGGTAGCTAGGTCTGCTCACCGGCCGCGTACGCAATGTGCAGGAGTTCCCGGGGAGATGGCCCATGACCCCTGGGGGCATAGGTTTAGTCCGGCGTGCTAGCCTCTCTATTAAGCCTAGGTCGGGTTGCGGCGTATTGTTTGGCCGAGGCCGGGCATGACCCAGGAAAGTGTGTCCGGAGTTAATCGAGCGTGGTGGGTAAGTTGGTGCACCCCTGCAGGGAAGAAAACATCTATCGATAGCCTGTCCTACGGTAACGGACACTTGGAGTTGTATCCCGATCGATAGAACTAGAATTGGATACTTGTGATGAGAACTGGATGGTGATGAGTTTTGGAATGCGTTGACACTTGGATAGTATGGCTCTGGGATTGTTTTCTCGCAGCGAGTCGAGAAAGGATCTCTGGCCGAGGTTGATAATATTACCGCTACTTTACTTTATGCTACTCTACTTCCTCCTGTTGCTGCAAGATGGTGGTTTCTAGAAGATGCTAGTCTTTGATAGGCTAGGCTTTCCCCTTCCCTTCTGGCTTTCTGCAGTTTAGTCCATAGATACAACCCATTCCTTTGATACAGATGCATACTTAGTTTAGATCTGATGTAAGTCTTGTGAGTACTTTGGATGAGTACTCACGGTTGCTTTGCTACTTCTTGTCCCCCATACCCGATTGTTGCGACCAGATGACGGAGCCCAGGAGCCAGTCGACCCCACTGATGACTACTACTACCCGAAGGATGCCTACTACTACGTGAAGACCGCCGACGACTAGGAGTAGTTAGGAGGCTTCCAGGCAGGAGGCCTTGCCTTTTCGATCGATGTTGCTTTTGTGCTAGCCTTCTTAAGGCAAACTTGTTTAACTCATGTCTCTACTCAGATATTGTTGCTTCCGCTGACTCTTGTGTTTTCGAGCTTATGTATTCGAGCCCTTGAGGCCCCTGGCTTGTAATATAAAGCTTGTATTTTTTAATTTGTGTCTAGAGTTGTGTTGTGATATCTTCCCGTGAGTCCTTGATCTTGATCGTACATATTTGCGTGTATGATTAGTGTATGATTGAATCGAGGGCGTCACAAATGACTCATGAGTGACATGTATGAAACAATTATGAACGGTGGCTTTGCCACAAATACAATGTCAACTACATGATCATGCATAGCAATATGACAGTGATGGAGCAGGTCATAATAAACAGAACGGTGGAAAGTTGCATGGCAATATATCTCGGAATGACTATGGAAATGCCATGATAGGTAGGTATGATGGCTGTTTTGTGGAAGGTATATGGTGGGTGTATGATACCGGCGAAAAGTGCGCGGTATTAGAGAGGCTAGCAATGGTGGAAGGGTGAGAGCGCGTATAATCCATGGACTCAATATTAGTCATAAAGAACTCACATACTTATTGCAAAAATCTATTAGTTATCGAAACAAAGTACTACGCACATGCTCCTAGGGGGATAGATTGGTAGGAAAAGACCATCGCTCGTCCCTGACTGCCACTCATAAGGAAGACAATCAATAAATAAATCAGGCTCCGACTTCATCACATAACGGTTCACCATACGTGCATGCTACGGGAATCACAAACTTCAACACAATTTTTTCTCAAATTCATAACTACTCAACTAGCATGACTCTAATATCACCATCTTCATATCTCAAAACAATTATCAAGTATCAAATTTCTCATAGTATTCAATGCACTCTATATGAAAGTTTTTATTATATCGCTCTTGGATGCCCACCATATTAGGACTAAATTGATAACCAAAGCAAATTACCATGCTGTTTAGGACTCTCAAAATAATATAAGTGACGCATGAGAGTTCATCTATTTCTATAAAATAAAACCACAAACGTGCTCTAAAAAGATATAAGTGAAGCACTAGAGCAACAACAAACTACTCCGAAAGATATAAGTGAAGATCAATGAGTAGTCGAATAATTATGCAACTATATGAAGACTCTCTAACATTTAATAATTTAAGATCTTGGTATTTTATTCAAACAGCAAGCAAAACTAAATAAAATAAAATGACACTCCAAGCAAAACACATATCATGTGGCGAATAAAAATATAGCTCCAAAACTTCTGGAACCCCAAAGAACAGTCTGTAGTAATCTGTAACTAACACAAACTTCTAGAACCCCAAAAATTCTAAAAAAATTGCTGGACATGAGGAATTTATCTATTAATCATATTCAAAAATAATTAACTAAGTAGCACTCTCCAATAAAAAAAGCAGCAAATCTCGTGAGCGCTAAAGTTTCGGTTTTTCACAGCATGATAGCAAAGACTTTCCCCAAGTCTTCCCAAAGGTTCTACTTAGCACAAACAATAATTAAAACATAAAACTACATATAAACAGAGGCTAGATGAATTATTTATTACTAAACAGTAACAAAAATCAAGGAACAAAAATAAAATTGGGTTATCTCCCAACAAGCGCTATCATTTAACGCCCCTAGCTAGGCATGATGATTTCAACAATGCTCACATAAAGGATAAGAATTGAAACATAAAGAGAGCATCACGAAGAATATGACTAGCACATTTAAGTCTAACACACTTCCTATGCATAGGGATTTTGTGAGCAAATAACTTGTGGGAACAATAATCAACTAGCATAGGAAGGCAAAACAAGCATAACTTCAAGATTTTCAACATAGAGAGAGGAAACTTGATATTATTGCAATTCCTACAAGCATATATTCCTCCCTCATAATAATTTTCAGTAGCATCATGAATGAATTCAATAATATAACCATCACAGAAAGCATTCTTTTCATGATCTACAAGCATAGAAATTTTATTACTCTCCACATAAGCAAAATTCTTCTCATGAATAATAGTGGGAGCAAACTCAACAAAATAACTATCATGTGAGGCATAATCCTACTGAAAGTTAAAATCGTGATGAAAAGTTTCATGAATATCATTAATCTTTATAGCATACAAGTCATCACAATAATCATCATAAATAGGGGGCATGCTCTCATCATAATAAATTTGCTCATCAAAACTTGGGGGACAAAAAATATCATCTTCATCAAACATAGCTTCCCCAAGCTTGTGGCTTTGCATATCATTAGCATCATGGATATTCAAGGAATTCATACTAAAAACATTGCAATCATGCTCATCATTCACATATTTCGTGCCAAACATTCTAATGCATTCTTCTTCTAACACTTTGGCACAATTTTCCTTTCCATCATACCCACGAAAGATATTAAAAAGATGAAGCGTATGAGGCAAACTCAATTCCATTTTTTTGTAGTTTTCTTTTATAAACTAAACTAGTGATAAAACAAGAAACTAAAAGATTCGATTGGAAGATCTAAAGATATACCTTCAAGCGCTAACCTCCCCGGCAACAGCGCCAGAAAAGAGCTTGATGTCTACTACACAACCTTCTTCTTGTAGACGTTGTTGGGCCTCCAAGTGCAGAGGTTTGTAGGACAGTAGCAAATTTCCCTCAAGTGGATGACCTAAGGTTTATCAATCCGTAGGAGGCGTAGGATGAAGATGGTCTCTCTCAAACAACCCTGCAACCAAATAACAAAGAGTCTCTTGTGTCCCCAACACACCCAATACAATGGTAAATTGTATAGGTGCACTAGTTTGGCGAAGAGATGGTGATACAAGTGCAATATGGATGGTAGATATAGGTTTTGTAATCTGAAAAATATAAAAACAGCAAGGTAACTAATTATAAAAGTGAGCACAAACGGTATTGAAATGCGTTGAAACAAGGCCTAGGGTTCATACTATCACTAGTGCAAGTTCTCTCAACAATAATAACATAATTGGATCACATAACTATCCCTCAACATGCAACAAAGAGTCATTCCAAAGTCACTAATAGCGGAGAACAAACGAAGAGATTATGGTAGGGTAGGAAACCACCTCAAAGTTATCCTTTCTGATCTATCTATTCAAGAGTTCGTAGTAAAATAACATGAAGCTATTCTTTCTGCTCAATCTATCATAGAGTTCATACTAGAATAACACCTTAAGACACAAGTCAACCAAAACCCTAATGTCACCTTGATACTCCAATGTCACCTCAAGTATCCGTGGGTATGATTATATGATATGCATCACACAATCTCAGATTCATCTATTCAAACCAACACAAAGTACTTCAAAGAGTGCCCCAAAGTTTCTACCGGAGAGTCAAGACGAAAACGTGTGCCAACCCCTATGCATAGGTTCATGGGAGGAACCCGCAAGTTGATCACCAAAACATACATCAAGTGGGTCAATAGAATACCCCACTGTCACCACGGGTATCCCACGCAAGACATACATCAAGTGTTCTCAAATCCTTAAAGACTCAATCCGATAAGATAACTTCAAAGGGAAAACTCAATCCATTACAAGAGAGTAGAGGGGGAGAAACATCATAAGATCCAACCTCAGCCCCGAGGGAGAACTACTCCCTCCTCATCATGGAGAGCGCCGTGATGATGAAGATGGCCACCGGAGAGGGATTGCCCCCTCCGACAGAGTGCCAAAACGGGTCTAGATTGGTTTTCGGTGGCTATGGAGGCTTCTGGCGGCGGAACTCCCGATCTATTCTGCTCTTCGATGGTTTTAGGGTATATGGGTATATATGGGAGGAAGAAGTACGTCGGTGGACCTCCGGGCTGTCCACGAGGCAGGGGGCACGCCAAGGGGGGTGGGCGCGCCCCCCACCCTCGTGGGCAGCCCGGGACTCTCCCGATCCAACTCCGAGACTCCATGGGCTTCTTTTGGTCCAAAAATAAGTTCCATGAAGTTTCAGGTCAATTGGACTCTGTTTGATTTTCCTTTTGTGTGATACTCTAAAACAAGGAAAAACAGAAACTGGCACTGGGCTCTTGGTTAATAGGTTAGTCCCAAAAATCATATAAAATAGCATATAAATGCATATAAAACATCCAAGGTTGATAATATAATAGCATGGAACAATAAAAAATTATAGATACATTGGAGACGTATCAGCCGGCATCCCTGAGATTTTAGGGCCTCTGTCGTTTCATTTTTGAGAATCTGAGTCTTTATTGTCTCTTCATAAGATCGCTTGGGGGCTTCCTGCTCATTGAGCATAGCTATGACAACCCTCTTGATCTGGCTTGTATGCCTTGATTGCACATTGCTTGGGCGCTTCCTTCTCATTGAGCATAGCCACGATTACCCTACTGATCCGGCTTATACGCCTGGATGAAATATTACTTGGGGGCTCCTTGTTAATGAATAGAGCTTTGTTGTCCCTTGTAATAGGCTTGGACGCCAGGTGTATTCACCAAAAATCCGGGTTATCCTGCCTTTGTTTGCCTGCCACTCCGACCAGGTAATCCTGAAATGACTCGCCGTACTCTTGACAATCAATATTATGAAGACCCTGAATTTGTCAAAGTTAGAACGGCGATTGGTCATGTGAGGTCCAGCTTACAGGTTTGAATTAAGGTTTAACTCAGCGGATGTGCGGCCCTTGAATAGCACTTGACATTGAGGCTTGGCAGCCTATGAATGCCTTGTTTCTTCTGATTTATGTTTGCTTGGAATGTTTTTTGAGGCTCATCTTTGGTGCCATGTTGATATATGGTTGAAAATTGATTAGGGGCATGTTGCCTTATGATTCATATATGAATCTATCCGGAGTTTTGTTAACCTAGCCTGGCTTGGACTTTAAGTCGCCAGTGTGTGATGATTATGTGCTTGGAGTTTTGTGCTCTAAGCTTTGGGATGTTACCCTTGCTGTATATGGCGTTGTAAGCCAGTGGTATGAATAAATTGAACAGGGCATTGTGCTCTAAGACTTTGGGCTGTTACCCTTACTACACATCGCATGGTAAGTCGGCAGTGTGAACAAATATCATAGGTATGGTATTTATCATGTTGTAATTATATGAGGTTTTTGATAAACCCGCCTTGGTTATGGACTATTCAGTCACCAGTGGTTTTTTCTATGGGGTATTGTGACCCGCCCTCGGGTAAACCGCCAGGGCACCTGTTATCTGCTTATGTGCACGAAAAAATGATAAGCATTTCATACTTGATGATATTATAAGCATAAGTGGCAGATCTTCGAATGACAGATCGACAGTGTTATGCAAATAAACACGCACGATGGCGTGACAGATCATGGTTTTTCAACTAGCCTATTACAGGGCATCATATGGCCACAAAACAGTAAGTATTTTTGATATACACAACATCCAAATGCTGTGGTTGGTAAACCGACTCATGAATTAAGACTTCTAGTCTTGGCGGGTCGAAGCTTCCGTGTCATCCTGCGCTGCTTCTTCTTCTCCTTGGTTACCCATTGGCTGGAAGTCAGGCATAGCACAGTTGATACTGGTCAAAGCTCTAAACACAGCTTCGTCATCTATAAAACTTGATGGATCAATGTCAGGAGCGAAGGTGTGCTTACGAGTCGGCGGGATGAGATCCACCTCTTGATGAACTGGCGCTTTCACCTTCTTGTTCTCAGTGTCATAAGCCGCCTAATATTGGGATAGATCTGTGTCTTTGGCCAGCTTGCTTGCTAATGGATGCATTTCCCTTGCTATCTTTGCAAAATCACCAGCACTGAAGGGAGACCCGTCTTCTTTTACACTAGGGCAGCCATTGGCCAAATCTTCTGGATCAAGATTTGCTTGCCATGCCTTGGCTCGGCTTAGGGCAGTCATGGCGCCGGCTCTGGCGGCTGATCGCTTTAAATCTTCAATTCTTTGGGGCAACACCGATAGCTTCTCCAGTGTTTCCTTGATGAGGGAGGGCGACTGTTTCTTATGAGTAGCAGCGGAGATTGTCCATTGAGCACCAATGTATAGCAGCTCTACTAGAGTATAGACAGTTTTAAGATTGATGCGCATGTCTGAACCCAGCTTGGCGCTTCGAGAGCCTACATTAGTAAAACTATTGGTAAACCAAAAGATGATTATGATATACAGTTGGTGCAAAGGAGAGTATTTTTTGCTACTTACCGAAGATGGCCGACGTCATGCTGTTTATTTGATGCCTTAAACTGGACAATTCACTAGTTACTGATTTCAGGGCTGCTTCGGCATCCTCTGCTCTTTTTAATAGAGCCGCCTTCTCGGTCTCCCAGTCGATGTTTCAGTACTGAAGTTTTGTTTCCACTGCTCAATGTTTTCCAATGCAGTCTTTAGCTCTGATTTGGCTTTTGAAGTCTCAGATTGTTGGGTTTCAATGTTGGGCCTTAGATCATTGACTTGGGATTCCTTTATGCTTAATTCAGCCTGCAGCATGAATAAGATAGGAAGCATTATGATCATATTATTTGAAGTCCCAAGCATAATACATGTATTTTACTTGGCTTGGGGGCTAATGAATATTTCTTTTTTTCAAAACAATTCTATGATGACCCGGTTACACTGCTATGACTATAGGCGACTCATGGGGGCTACCAGCTGGATTTTATTGATAGTAATGGTGATAAGTCCCGGCTTATTCATGATGATTAAACCTGCCCTTGGGGGCTACAGGTGCAAATTTGTTCGTTGTTACTTGAAGATCCGGCTTAACTTGTCAGTATAAGCCGGTCCTGGCGAGCAACGTATGTGAAATTACAAGCCATATTTTGAAGACTCGGCTTTAGGTATACAGCTTAAGCCGGCCCTTGGGAGCTACTTGTTGATTCTACAGTTCTAAACAGGCTATGACATGGATATCAAGTTCAACAAGAATGTTTGAAGTCCACAGCTTATTCAAGTTTATCATATCTAGTAGACTTGGTGGCTCACATATATATATACATATATATATATATATATATATATATATATATATATATGGAAAAGATGATAATGTTTACCTCAAAGCGCTCCCTCATCAGGTTGACCAAGCTGGCTTAGAAGTCACGGCTTGTGTGAAGGCGGTTCAAATAACCAGAGTGGATCTCTTGAGCACTAAATTGAGCATAGCCTTCTAAATCCACTTTCCATTTGCCTTTATCAGCATCAGAGAACTCCTCTTTGGCATTGTGTTTGGATAGGGCAATGGGGTTGTTTGGGGCTGTATAGTCTGTGCCAGTAATCATTATATCTTCAGTCTCTTGAGCCGGTTCTACAGGACTGGGTGGCTTAGCTGTCTTCGGATCAACATTTATGTGATCCGCAGTGATTGGGCGTTCTGGTGGCAAGTCGTCCATAGCAGTTTCTGAAACTTCATGCAAAGTCTTGGATGTGGCATGTTTCGCCGGATCAATGATTTTGGGCTCTTCAGCCGGTTTATCAATTTTCCGCTTCTTGCTGGGCTTTGCCATAACACTGAAAAGGAAGTACAAGATAGCATTAATATGACAATTAAATGCATGATTCAAAGTGGATAGTCTTAACATTCTTACTCGGGCATGATCTTGAAGAATGGGATTTGAGTTCCTGTTGAGTCGCCGGAGGATGAGTGAGATGTTCCCTGATAATTTGAGTCGGAAGATTTAAGAGGTTGACGAAAAAGACCCGTCGTGGGATAAGCTAAGTTAGAAATGTGAGCAACCTCGGCGTGGCGCTTGTGAGGAGCCGGTGTGTTGGGTAAGTCGGAGGATAAAACCCCACCACCGCTATTCCGGGTTGTGAGGCGAGCTTCATGCTGCTGTTTCTTCAAAATCAAGTTAGGATCCAAGTAAGCTAAAGGGTGAGAAAATCTTACTTTCCGGCTTGCCTGTCGAGTTTTCTGCGTTGGCATAGGTTCTGAGCCGGAGGAAAGAGTAATTACCTCTTCATCATCTGCACGGCTGGCCTCCGCATCATCCTGATAATGGTCATTGTCAATAAGATGTACAAAAAATGAGCCAAGGGAATCAAGTTCTACCTCCGACTCATCATCATCATTATCATCCAAGTTGAATAACTCGGCAGGATTGGTCTTCTTCTTGGCAGGCTTTTTGGTAGCTTTGCTCTTTGTTTCGGGTCTTCTTGACCGGCTTATCTAGTTTCTTCTTACAGAAAGGAGAATCGGCCTGTGCAAAGAAAGTGGGTTATGAGAAGATAATTTAAATGAAAGACAATTCTTAAACCATAAATAGCTTAAAAGCTTATAGCTGGCGGTTGGTTGAGAACGCAGAAAGGATTCAGTCCAACTTTGCTGTAGACTTCTAGACTCTCGTTTTGTAGAGATTTGGTCATATTATTGATATAATTGTCAGTCATTTCTATCTAGCAGTGGCGAAGCGGATCTTTCAAATCACACATTAAGCCAGGTCAATGACTTAGGGGCAATATCCTCCATGAAACCCAGCACCGGACGAGGTCAATGCCGGTTAAACAGTTAGCCATGAAGGCTCTAATTTTGAAAAAATGGGTGGCCCGTTCCTTTGTGCTGATGCGGTTCGCAAGGGGATGCCTGTTGCTAAGTCGGCTAGCGTGATAACCCGGCAGAGGATTTTCCCCTTCCGGAGAAGTGTCTTTGCAATAAAACCAGGTTTGGTTCCAGTCTTTGGGATGACTGCGCAGAGTGGCAGCTGGGAAAGTGGCTTCATTCCGTCGCTGTATAGAAATGCCGCCTAATTCTAGGCCGGGCCCTGATACGTCTCCAACATATCTATAATTTATGAAGTATTCATGCTGTTATATTATCATTCTTGGATGTTTTACAATCACTTTATAGCAACTTTATATCATTTTTTGGGACTAACCAATTGACCCAGTGCCTAGTGCCAGTTGCTGTTTTTTGCTTGCTTTTTTTACATCGTGGAAAATCAATATCAAACGGAGTCCAAACACCATGAAACTTTTTGAGGATTTCCTATGGACCAGAACACTTCCAAGGGGCCAGAGCTGCACCTGGGGGGTGCCCCCAGGCACGCCCTGGTGCATTGTGCTCACCTCGGTGGCCTCCCATACCCCTTCTTTGCACTATAAATTCCCAAATATTCCGAAACCCCTCGGGATTAACCTAGATCAGAAGTTCCATCGCTGCAAGGCTCTATAGCCACCGAAAACCAATCTAGACCCATTCTGGCACCCTGCCGAAGGGGGGAATCATCTCCGGTGGCCATCTTCATCATCCCGGCGGCCACCATGATGAGGAGGGAGTAGTCCACCCTCGGGGCTGAGGGTGTATACCAGTAGCTATGTGTTTAATCTCTCTTTCTCTCTCTCATGATCTATATCATGGGCTTTGTTAATATAGTCAGATCATATGATGTTTCTCCCCTCTATACTCCTGTTGTGATGAATTGAGTCTTTACCCTTCGAAGTTTTGTCTTGTCAGATTGAATGTTTAGATATGAGAACACATGATGTACGTCTTGTGGTATGAGTACTTGAGGTGACATTGGGATATCATATTGATTCACTTGATGTATGTTATGGCACTCAACTCGCGGATTCCCGAGGAGACATTGGGGTAATTTATGCATAGGGGTTGATGCACGTTTTTATTATCTTTTCTTCGATAGAAACTTTGGGGTCCCCTTGTAGTTCTTTGTGTGGATTGAGTATTATGAATATGAATTTGCTTTGTTGTTACTTTAGTACGAACTCTAGGATAGATCGAAGGGAAAGAATAGCTTTGTGTTATTTTAGTACGAACTCTTGAATAAATCGAACGAAAAGAATAGCTTTGAGGTGGTTTCATACCCTACAAACAATTTCTATCTTTTGTTCTTCGCTAATAGGAACTCGGGAGTTATTCTTTATTGCACTTTGAGGGATTATCATATGATCCAACTATGTTAGCATTGTTGAGAGGTTGCACTAGCGAAAGTACGGACCCTAGGCCTCATTTTCAAGCATTGCAATACCGTTTTTGTGCCCGTTTACTATTTGCTACCCTGTTGTTTTTATTTATTCAGATTATAAAAATATATTTCTACCATCTATATTACACTTTTATCACCATCTCTTCGCCGAACTAGTGCACCTATACAATTTCCATTGTATTGGGTGTGTTGGGGACACAAGAGATTTCTTGTATTTGATTGCAGGGTTGTTTGAGAGAGACCATCTTCATCCTACGCCTCCCATGGATTGATAAACCTTAGGTCATCCACTTGAGGGAAAATTGCCACTGTCCTACAAAACTCTGCGCTTGGAGGCCCAACACGTGTCTACAAAATAAGATCTGATAAATTTTCTACAGTGTGGTAAATTTTCATAATTTTTGGAGTTAGGGAAGTATTAATACTCTTGCATTCTTTATAGACTGTACTATTTTGACAGATTGCTGTTATGTTTGTTTGTTTAATGATTCTATTTGAGGATAGGAGTATTAAATATGCAGATGCATTTAGCGTGCAATGTTGAATAATAATTTTAGTGATTTGCTACAATAGAGAATGATAAGGTTGTTGCATTGATTTATACTAACTTATCTCACGAGTTCTTGTTGAGTTTTGTGTGGATGAAGTTTTGGAGATTTAGGAAAACTGTGATTTGAGAAGAATTAAGGAGACACAAAAGCTCAAGCTTGGGGATGCCCAAGGCACCCCAAGATAATATTTCAAGAAGTCTCAAGCATCTAAGCTTGGGGATGCCCCAGTAGGCATCCACCTTTCTTCTTCAACAATTATCGGTTAGTATCGGTTGAGCCTAAGTTTTTGCTTCTTCACATGATGGATGCTATCCTTGGATTGTCATTTTATTTTTTTGCTTGCTGTTTTAATAAAGTACTTAGATCTGAAATTTTTAAATAGAATAGAGTCCTCAAATAGTTTCCAGGGAGGCTAAGTAAGCGGCATTCACATCCCGTCAACGAAGCTCTTTTCTATGTCATTTACTCTTGTGCTTCACTTATATCCTATGAGTAAATTGTTGAATAAATTGAATGTCATGAAGTTGAAATCATATCATGCCTAGTGGTAGCTTCACATTGGGTTTAGAAAGTGAAATATTTTGAGACTTGACAATCAAAATATTGGTCATACAGGCAATTCACGAATAATTAGTATAAGGAAGAGAACTTTCACATATAAATACACTATCATGGAAATCTTTTGTGATTGTGAGCCCGCATCAAAATAGTATATGCCAAAATTGTTGGCGTTGGACAAGGAAGACAGTGTAATGGTTTATGTATGTTCATATTCACATTCAAGTTATATTGTCATAGATCCTTCAACATGTGGTGCTTGCCCCCCATCCTTGCTAGCCAAAAATTCCGCACCAAGTAGAGATACTACTTGTGCATCCAAAAACCCTTAAAGCCAAATCTTATTTTCAAGAGTCCACCATACCTACCTAAGGATTGAGCAATATCCTCCAAGTAAGTTGTCATCGGTGCAATAAGGCAATAAAAATTGCTTCTAAAAGTGTTAGATCATTTAGTGTAAGAGCAAATTGAGCGTTGTACGAACTTGTGATGGCAAAGGTAATAAAAGCGACGGACTGCATAATAAAGGTTGCTATCATAAGGGGTAATATAACGTGACGTTCTTTTGCACTAAGGGGTTGAGCATACAAACAAATAAGCGCATGGCCACCTCTGCTTCCCTCTGCGAAGGGCCTATATTTTACTTTTATGTATTTATTTTCATGTAAAGATTCAAAGTTTTTCTCTCTATTCCTTTTTATATTTCTCTTTTGGCAAGCATCATGTGGTGAGGAAAGATCTAGGCACATATGTCCAGTCGAACATGGGTAGCATGAGTTATTATTGTTGACATGACCCTTGAGGTGAATACGTTGGGAGGCAAAACAATAAGCCCCTATCTTTCTATGTGTCTGGTTGAAACGTTTTGCTCATGTGTATGCGGTAGTGTTACCAATCATACAAGACTATATGATGGTTGAGTATGTGGAGCTCTTACTTAAACTCTGTTGAATAAGTTGAATTACAATTCCTTGGTGAGTGAGAACATAGGTTGTTGAGCTTCAAAAGAGTTCATTGTTTGAACCTTAACATGTGAATTGGTTGCTACTGTAATATGAGAAGTTTTATAAGAAGGGATTGCTATTATGATGCTAGGAAAAGTGATTGAAATTATCATTGATCAAACATATGCACTTTGTTAGCTTTCACACTTCATAAATTATTTCTTTTATCATTTACCTACTCGAGGACGAGTAGGAATTAAGCTTGAGGATGCTGATACGTCTCCAACGGATCTATAATTTATGAAGTATTCATGCTGTTATATTATCATTCTTGGATGTTTTACAATCATTTTATAGCAACTTTATATCATTTTTTGGGACTAACCTATTGACCCAGTGCCTAGTGCCAGTTGCTGTTTTTTGCTTAGATCGCAGAGAATCAATATCAAACGGAGTCCAAACACCACGAACCTTTTTGAGGATATTTTATGGACCAGAACACTTCCAATGGACCAGAGCTGCACCTGGGGGGTTCCCGAGGGGGGCACAACCCACCAAGGTGTGCCTGGGCCCCTAGGTGCGCCCTAGTGGGTTGTGCTCACCTCGAAGGCCTCCCGTACCCCTTCTTTTCACTATAAATTCCCAAATATTTCGAAACCCCTTGGGGTTAATCCTAGATCAGAAGTTCCACCGCCGTAAGGCTCCGTGGCCACCGAAAACCAATCTAGACCCGTTCCGGCACCATGCCGGAGGGAGAATCATCTTCGGTGGCCATCTTCATCATTCCGACGGCCACCACGATGATGATGGAGTAGTCCACCCTCGGGGTTGAGGGTTTGTACCAGTAGCTATGTGTTTAATCTCTCTCTCTCTCTCGTGATCTATATCATGGGCTTTGTTAATATAGTTGGATCATATGATGTTTCTCCCCTATATACTCTTGTTGTGATGAATTGAGTCTTTACCCTCTGAAGTTTTGTCTTGTCGGATTGAATGTTCAGATATGAGAACACATGATGTATGTCTTGCGGTATGAATACTTGTGGTGACAATGGGATATCCTATTGATTCACTTGATGTATGTTATGGCACTCAACTTGCGGATTCCCGAGGTGACATTGGGGTAATTTATGCATAGGGGTTGATGCACATTTTTATTATGTTTTCTCCTATAGAAACTTTGGGGTCTCCTTGTAGTTCTTTGTGTGGATTGAGTATTATGAATATGAATTTGCTTTGGTGTTATTTTAGTACGAACTCTAGGATAGATCGAACGGAAATAATAGCTTTGTGTTATTTTAGTACGCACTCTTGAATAGATTGAACGGAAAGAATAGCTTTGAGGTGGTTTCGTACCCTACAAACAATTTCTATCTTTTGTTCTCCGCTAATAGGAACTCGGGAGTGATTATTTATTGCACTTTGAGGGGTAATCATATGATCCAACTATGTTAGCATTGTTGAGAGGTTGCACTAGCGAAAGTATAGACCCTAGGCCTCATTTTCAAGCATTGCAATATCGTTTTGTGCCCATTTACTATTTGCTACCTTGTTGTTTTTTATTCATTTAGATTATAAAAATAATTTCTACCATCAATATTGCACTTTTATCACCATCTCTTTGCCGAACTAGTGCACCTATAAAATTTTCCATTGTATTGGGTGTGTTGGGGACACAAGAGATTTCTTGTATTTGATTGCAGGGTTGTTTGAGAGAGTCCATCTTCATCCTACAGCTCCCACAGATTGATAAACCTTAGGTCATCCACTTGAGGGAAAATTGCTACTGTCCTACAAAACTCTGTGCTTGGAGGCCAACCACGTGTCTACAAGAATAAAGTTGTGTAGTAGACATCATGCCCGTCTGTGAACTCGTTCTGCCGATTTAAATAATAAAATTCCCTAAATAGTTCTACGGTGGGCTATTGTTGAAGGTACACCTCACAGAATTCTTGAAAGTTGCAGATGTTTGAAATGGAGTTTGGTCCGATAACTTGCTGATGGAGCTTGACAAAATGCAGCACATCGCGGAAGAATTTTGAGCCGGGAGGGCTGAAGCCTCGGAGCATGTGATCAGTGAAGACAATCAATTCACCATCCTTGGGTTTAGGAGGGGTTTCAGTGCGTGGGACCCTCCAATGGATGACATCTTTTTCGGCCAAGATGCCTGTCTGAACATTTTCGTTCAAGTCTTCCTCGATGACCCAAGAAACGTCCCAGTTACAGGCAGTGACAGTCTTGCCCATTTTGAGGATAAATGCCTAAAAGAAAGAAATATTGCGGGTTTGAGATTAAACTGCTAAGCTGGACCAATGAGTCAAAGTTAAAAGCGCTACAAACGGCTAATACGTTAAAATCGGAAGATGGACATTGAAATACGAGGGTATTCATATTGGCGGCTTAAAAGGGGACTAATGGTACCTGCCGGGTTAAGGATTATGCTGTTAAGCCGGCCAGAGTTTAGAAGTCAAATACATTATGCATAACCAAATTATGAGGATGAATAAGCAAGCATGATTAAACCAAAGAATATTGCTGGGTTATGCAGGTTATGAAGTGTATGATGGTGGCTTAAATGGGGCCTAATGTTATATGGTGGATCACGGTTTATGGTATAAGACGCCATAGTAATTGTGATACTTCAAATCTATAAGTGAAAATTTTGCTAAGTGATGGACAAACAGATTTTACAAACTGGAGCTGTAATTTTGGATCTGCAGCAGTTCAGAAAAGGTAGTAAATTCTAACCTAAGGTGGCGGCAGCAGAAAAGTTTGTGTGCTCCGATGAGATCTTCTATGGAGAGAAGGTATTCTGATATTAAAAATGAATGCTAAATTGCTACCGCACAAGTTTCATGCCATGTTCAGATCAAAAAGCTACTCGAGCTAAAGGAGAAAACAAAGAATGGCGAAGAACACCAATGAATAAAGTAAACCATAATGCAGATCTGAGGTATAATGAGATGAGTACTTACAGACGTTAATGGACAGCGGTGGTGCACCGACGTTCTCTGGTCTAATCAGGTTGATGCAGCGGCCTGAGTTGGTGCAGCGGACGGAGTTCGACGGCGGCGGAGCTTGGTCTGCAGAGGAGTCGGGAGAGGAAGACGAACACGAGGGGGTGAGGGGAAAAAAGTGAAGACAAGGAACCCCCTCCCTATTTATAAGGCAATGACCAGATGGCATGTGCGGGAATCGAGGAGGCCAAAAATGGTTATGAGGCTATACGAATGCCTCGATTTTCGGGATATTCATTGAATGAAAAGATCCATTGAGATATACTAAGCTCTAGGTGAAGTTAATGTAAGATGAGATCATGGCGGATTAACATGGTTCTGTGAGCTGACGTCACGGTGGGTTACAGCAAAGTTCAAAAAATGGATGATGCAAGATTTTGACAAGTCAAGCATTAAATATTGATGTGAACAAGTTCAAATCAACCCGGGGACTAGTGTTGGGGATATAACTGTTGGGTATGAACCACCCAGGAGGGGCCGGGTCATACCATTGACGACTTATAAATGAAGATGGCAGGTCATGGCAAGCCTATTGACAACTCAAGACCCAGAGGCGACTTGAGGCCCAGGAGGATGAACCGCCATATGTATAACTTGGATTGTAAAGCAAGCTTAGTTATTCACCGAGCCGGACACGTTGTGTATGAGCCGGTCGGGACTCTGTAAGCCGCCGGGCATCAACCTGTGTATATAAAGGGGTGACCCGGCGGCAGGTTGAGGACAAGAAACAACAAGTCGAGAACTAGGTCAAGCGTATTCGCTCCCTAGTTCGAAACCCAAGCAATGCAACCTAAAGCAGGAGTAGGCTTTTACCTCATTGAGAGGGGCCGAACATGGGTAAACCCTCTGTTTCCTTTGTCCCATTTAACCCCTTCAAGCTAACTACGTCACGATGGCTCCACAGATAAGTCTTGTCGCTAGGGCATCTACCGTGTTAAGTCCATGATAGTTTCCATTGTGCTTGGTGATACGTCTCCAACGTATCTACTTTTCCAAACACATTTGCCCTTGTTTTGGACTCTAACAAGCATGATTTGAATGGAACTAACCCGGACTGACACTGTTTTCAGCAGAACTGCCATGGTGTTATTTTTGTGCAGAAATAAAAGTTCTCGGAATGACTTGAAAATCCACGGAGACACATTTTGGAATTAATGAAAAATACTAGTGAAAGAATCAGCATCAGGGGCCCCACACCCAGTCCACGAGGGTGCAGGGCACGCCCCCTGCCTCGTGGCCCCCCTGGGACTCCACCGACCTCAACCCCAACTCCATATATTCACTTTCGGGGAGAAAAAAACAGAGAGAAGGAATCATCGCGTTTTACGATACAGAGCCGCCGCCAAGCCCTAATCTTCCTCGGGAGGGCTGATCCGGAGTTCGTTCAGGGCTTCGGAGAGGGGAATCTGTCGCCATCGTCACCATCAACCATCCTCAATCACCAGTTTCATGATGCTCACCGCCGTGCGTGAGTAATCTCATCATAGGCTTGCTGGACGGTGATGGGTTGGATGCGATTTACCATGTAATCAACTTAGTTTTGTTAGGGTTTGATCCCTAGTATCCATTATGTTCTAAGATTGATGTTGCTATGACTTTTCTATGCTAAATGCTTGTCACTAGGGCCCGAGTGCCATGATTTCAGATCTGAACCTACTATGTTTTCATCAATATATGTGAGTTCTTGATCCTATCTTGCAAGTCAATAGTCACCTACTATGTGTTATGATCCGGCAACCCCGAAGTGACAAATCAGGACCACTCCCGGTGATCACCGTAGTTTGAGGAGTTCATGTATTCACTAAGTGTTAATGCTTTGGTCCGGTACTCTATTAAAAGGAGGCCTTAATATCCCTTAGTTTCCAATCGGACCCCGCTGCTACGGGTGGGTAGGACAAAAGATGTCATGCAAGTTCTTTTCCATAAGCACGTATGACTATATTCGGAATACATGCCTACATTACATTGATGAACTGGAGCTAGTTCTGTGTCACGCTATGTTATAACTGTTGCATGAAGAATCGCATCCGACATAATTATCCATCATTGATCCTTTACCTACGAGCTTTTCACATATTGATCTTTGCTTAGTTACTTTTCCGTTGCCACTGTTACGATTGCTACAAAAACTACTAATGTTACTTTTGCCACCGTTACCATTACTTCCATACTACTTTGCTACTACATACTTTGCTGCAGATATTAAGTCTTTCAGGTGTGGTTGAATTGACAACTCAACTGCTAATACTTGAGAATATTCTTTGGCTCCCCTTGTGTCGAATCAATAAATTTGGGTTGAATACTCTACCCTCGAAAACTGTTGCGATCCCCTATACTTGTGGGTTATCAAGACTATTTTCTAGCACCGTTGCCGGGGAGCATTGCTCTATTCTTTGAGTCACTTGGGATTTATATCTGTTGATCACTATGAGGAACTTGAAAGATGAAAGAACCAAGATTTTTCCCTCAACTATGAGGGGAGGTAAGGAACTGCCATCTAGCTTTGCACTTGATTCACCTTCTGTTATGAGTAAATTTGCCACACCTACACCTGTTATTGATTCTGATATGTCGCATGTTATTGATGATGCCACTTCTGCTATGCATGATGCTTATGATGAAACTACTTCTATGCTTGATAATACCATGGCATTAGGTGAATTTCTTGATGAACAACTTGCTAGGGTTAGAGAAAATGAAATTATTTAAATAGATAATATTGATGGAAGTGATGATGAAGATTCTCCCCCTAGATATGAATTGCCTGATGTGCCTGAGGGTTATGTTATGGATGAAGAAACTGCTAGAGACCTTCTTGCTTGCAAAGATAGATATGATCTTAAGAAACTGTTAGCTAAGCTGAAATAAAAGTCTTCAAATGCTAGAATGAAATATGACCCTGCTTTTGCTATTTCACCTATCTGTATTTGTGATAAGAATTATGATTTCTCTGTCGATCCTGAGTTAATTATTTGGCTGAATCTGATCCTTTTTATGGCTATGAATCTGAAATTGTTGTGCCACATCTTACTAAAATGAATGATATAGCCACCCTATTCACCCATGAGGAAAAAATTCGTTACTACTATATCCTTAAGTTATTTCCGTTCTCATTAAAGGGTGATGCTAAACATGGTTTAATTCTCTTGCTCCTGGTTGTGTGCGTAATCCCCAGGATATGATTTATTACTTCTCTGCTAAATATTTCCCCGCTCATAAGAAACAAGCCACCTTAAGGGAAACATATAATTTTGTGCAAATTGAAGAAGAGAGTCTCCCACAAGCTTGGGGGAGGCTTCTCCGATTACTTAATGCTTTGCCTGATCATCCTCTCAAGAAAAATGAAATACTTGATATATTTTATAATGGACTAACCGATGCTTCCAGAGACCAGCTGGATAGTTGTGCTGGTTGTGTTTTCAGGGAAAGAACTATTGAGCAAGCTGAATTGCTATTGAATAATATATTGAGTAATGATAATGATTGGACACTTCCTGAACCAACTCCTAAGCCAACTCCGAAGAAAAGGGGTATTCTATTTCTCAGTCCTGAAGATAAGCAAGAGGCAAAGAAATCTATGAAAGAAAAGGGTATTAAAGCTGAAGATGTTAAGAATTTACCACCTATTGAATAAATACATGGTCTTAATAACCCGACATAGGTAGTAAAGGTAAATTCTCTCTATAGATTTGATGAAGGTGATATTCCTTGTAATAAGTCTGCTAGCCAATTCTTGTATGAGTTTGATAATTTTATTGTTAAACAAGAAAACTTCAATGCTTATGTTGGTAGACAATTGAAACATAATTCTTATATGGTTGAACACTTGAGTGATTATATGTCTAGAGTTAAAGGTGACCTTAAACTTATTAGTAAACATGTTTTTATGGTTACCACTTAGGTAGAACAAGTGCTTAAAACACAAGATGATTTGCGTAATGAATTAAATAATAAGAAAAATGATAATGCTATTAGAGTTATGACTAGAGGGGGTAGAATGACTTAGGAACCTTTTTATCCTGAGGGCCACCCTAAGAGAGTTGAGCAAGATTCTCAAAGAACTAATGTTGATGCACCTAGTCCTTCTAAGAAGAAGAAAAAAGAAAAAATGATAGGACTTTGCATGCTTCTAGTGAACCTGTTGTTGACACACCTGAGAATCCCAATGATATTTCTATTTCTGATGCTGAAACACAATCTGGTAATGAACATGAACCTAGTGATCATGATGATGTTCATGTTGATGCTCAACCTAGCAATAACAATGATGTAGAGATTGAACCTGCTCTTGATCTTGATAACCCACAATCAAAGAACCAACGTTATGATAAGAGAGACTTCATTGCTAGGAAGCACAGTAAAGAAAGAGAACCATGGGTTCAAAAACCCATGACTTTTCCTCCTAAACCATCCAAAAAAGGATGATGAGGATTTTGAGTGCTTTGCTGAAATGATTAGACCTATCTTTTTGCGTATGCGTTTGACTGATATGCTTAAAATGAATCCTTATGCTAAGTATATGAAAGATATTTTTACAAATAAAAGAAAGATATCGGAAGCTAAAATTTCCACCATGCTTGCCAATTATACCTTTAAAGGTGGAATACCAAAGAAACTAGGAGATCCCGGAGTACCAACTATACCATGCCCCATTAAAAGAAACTATGTTAAAACTGCTTTATGTGATTTTGGAGCCGGTGTTAGTGTTATGCCTCTCTCTTTATATCGTATACTTGATTTGAATAAGTTGACACCTACTGAAATATCTTTGCAAATGGCCAATAAATCAACTACTATACCTGTCGATATCTGTGAGGATGTGTCTGTTGTGGTTGAAAACGTTACTATTTTAACGGACTTTGTTATTCTTGATATTCCTGATGACGATAGTATGTCGATTATCCTTGGTAGACCCTTTTTGAATACTGCAAGGGCTTTTATTGATTGCAACAAAGGCAATGTCACTTTTCATGTTAATGGTAATGAGCATACGACACACTTTCCGAGGAAACAACCTCAAGTCCACAGTATCAATTCTATTGGAAAAATTTCAATGATTACTATTGGAGGTTTTGAATTCCCTCTTCGTACTGTGAAGAATAAATATGATATTATTATTGTTGGGACATGCATATCCCCGTTGAGGTAACCTATTGTTATTCGAAAGTTCTCCGGTTTCATGTTATTCAGAAAGAGTTTGTTAACAAGACTTGATCAACCTTGTTAGCGGACTCCTTTTGATGAGCACGAGATGGATGAAGTTAGAAAGCACAAATCTTTTTACCCTCCTTTTATTTTCTTTTATTTAGATTAAATAAAGAAAAAATAGTATTTTCTGTCTGTTTTCGGAATTATCCTTGTAATAAAAATACCCCGAAAATAAAAGTTCTCCAAATGTCCCGAAAATGAAATATGATTTTTTGTAGAATATATAAGAATTTTTGGCACTAAGAACGCACCAGGGGGCCCACCATTTGGCCACGAGGGCACAAGGCGTGCCCCCTGCCTCGTAGGACCCACGTGGACCCCCTCCACTTACTCCAGCACCCACTCACTTCATCTTCCTCCAGAAAAAATCCTCCCGTAGCTCAAATCCGTGTGTCTAGCTCTTCTTGCTGCCATTTTCGATCTCTTTGCTCAAAGCTCCATTCACAAAAGCCTAAGCTTGGGGGAGTACGTATTCCTCACGGACATTACATTCATGTTCACACACTCATTCTAGTTGTTAGTGCTCATACTTTTTCATTGTACTATCCATGCTAGTTTATTTTCTTTTCTAAGCCTTCTTCTTGTGTGTTTGAAAAACCTTTAGAAAAACCAAAAAAATTAGTTGTAGCTTTTAGCTAGTTTACTTTCCATGCCTGTAATAGTAGTAATTAAAAGAAAACCCAAAAAGATTTCTTGTTCTTCTTTTGCTTGTTGGGAGCTTTCCCGTGTAAATAGTTTTATTTCTTTTCTTATTCTTTGGGGGTCGAGAGGAGAAGACCATGATGAAAATGTTGAGTGGCTCTCATATGCATTATTGTTGATTTAACCAAGAACCCATATTACCTTGTCTTCTCCCTTGTATAAAATGCTTGCAGATTCTAGCTTAGTCCAATGCACATGCACTATTATTATTATTATCCACACCATTCGGTCGTGCGAGTGAAAGGCAATAATGACGATATATGATGGACCGAATGAGATGAGAGAAGCTGGTATGAACTCGACCTATCTTGTTTTTGTAAATATGATTAGTTCATCATTCCTAATTCATCCTATTATGAATGAAACATGTCTGCAATGACAATTAGAGATTATAGTTGCCCATGCCATGCTTAATTAGCTAGGAATTAATAATGGTTTACCTTGTGTGCCAACATGCTATTAAAATGGTTGTGATGTGATATGATAGGGTGGTATCCTCCTTTGAACGATTCGAGTGGCTTGACTTGGCACATGTTCATGCATGTAGTTGAAACAAAATCAACATAGCCTCCATGATATTTATGTTCACGGTGATTTATATCCTACTCATGGTTGCACTCATTGTTGATTAATCTTAATGCATGTTCATGACTGTTGTCGCTCTCTAGTTGGTCACTTTCCAGTCTCTTTCTAGCCTTCACTTGTACTAAGCGGGAATACTGCTTGTGCATCCACTCCCATAAACCCCAAAGTTATTCCATATGAGTCCACCATACCTTCCTATATGCGGCATTTACCTGTCGTTCCAAGTAAATTTGTATGTGCCAAACTCTAATCCTTCAATTGAAGTTCCGCTTTGTATGCTCGAATAGCTCATGTATCAACTAGGGTTGTCTATATCTTCCATCGCTACTGCAGGATGCTGCTAACGCGGCACTACGATCAGAGACCCTTCGAGAAACTATGTGTGATGCAATAATCGCAAATGGTGTTGTATGAAAACTGTCAGAAATGTATAAAACGTTTGCGATGACGGATGCATCAAACACGGTTCCTGTTTTAGTTTCATGTGCGATGAAGGGCATACGGTTCAGTTCAATTAACTATTTGAGATGAGGAGGAACAAAAGAAACGGGCAGCCAGGTGAAGGTGTGTGCGATACACAACATACGGTTCACTTGGATGAACTATTTGTGATAAGGCAACACAAAAGAAACGACCCACCAGATCAAGGTGTGTGTGATTGAGGGCATACGCTTCAGAAGGATTAACTGTTTGCGATTAGGTAACAGAACAGAAACGGGTCAGCCAGATCAATGTGTCTACGATTGATGGCATACACTTCACATGGATGAACTGTTTGCGATTAGTCACAACAAACTGAAACAGTTAGATAGATCAACGTGTGTGAGCTAGACGGGCACACACATTCTAATTAAAAGAACCATGCGCGATGGTGCAGACATTGCCTATTGCGGTGCACCCTATGGTGCAAACACCATGTACGGGGCCGAGAAGGCATATGTGCCCACGTTACGCCTTCCGGGAATAATGTCGCACTTATAACCGTCAGTAAATTTTGAGCATGTGTCCCATCACATTCCAAATTGCAAACCTGTTCACATCGATCAAAACCTTAACGGTTTCCCACTTAGGAGTGTATTACTACATGGTTATAAATACTACTACTCCAAGATGACTGCACATTCCTCCTGAACTCCTCATCCACAAAAAGTCAAAACAAACAAGTCATTCATCATCATTCCCTTGCGTTCGCCATGGCCAGCGTGACTTCTGGGTCGGGAGATTGCCACCAGGGAGAGGCGAGCCTGGAAGCGGGAACAGGAGAGATGTCCCACCTTGCCGTGAAAGCAGCCAACATGTCCCGCCGCATGGCCATAGCAGCAGAGAGGTCCCGCCGCGCCGTCGATGTAGCAGACTGGTCTGGCCGCGCCGCGGAAGCAGAAGAGATGTCCTGCCGCGCCGCGAATGCAGCAAAGATGTCCTCCCACACCGTGGAGGTCTGGGAAATTGCCTCGCGGGTAGGCAAGGACTCTTACAGGCGCATGCGTGCCCTCGTCCTTAGGCAGATGTATCAGATCTCCAGGTGGGCGAGGTTGCAGGATGACTTGCAAGCCTCGTTTGAACAGTCTATCGATGTCATCCGGCAACTAAATGAGAGCAATGCGAAGCTCCGGGCCGAGCGCGACCTGCTGAGGGCGAAGATCGTCGGAAGTGCGGAGCAGCAGGAGCAGACCACTGTGTTGTTGAAGAGGACCGGCCTCATTGTCGAGAAACTTATGGACGAGAATGCCATGCTGCGGATCGAGCATAGAAGGCTGGTGGAGGAATCCATGGATGCTCTCAACTAGCATCTTGAGGACAAGAAAGAGCTCGTCGCCACCCGCCGCGGAGACTAGTTCCTGTTGTGGCTTCCTTCTTCTTTTCCCCTTGTGTATATCGGGCGTTGCCACATGTGGCTTTTTTAGTTAAGTTTATAAATATGTAAGACAATTATTATCCAATGTCATCATCCTTATATTCATCATCCTTGCTATAAGTTGTAGTCGATGCTATATAGGTCCGTCGGATCTTACATCAAGATCCATGCAAAACTTTCTTTTCAGATTTTCATTTTTCCCTCTTAAATCTCAGTCCAGTGAGACATATAGCCACGCCGTAGAACAGGTGCTCAGGCACCATTAATGGAGACATTGGGAGGGAGGTGCGCGGTGGGTAGTGGTCAAAAGGGCTCTCCTCCCAATGAGCACGCGCAGGGGTCTGATCGCACGCCCCCCCCCCCCCCCGTACTCAAATAGCTACCCCGCACAACACCTCCTAGCCAATAAAAAAGGGGACGCGTGGCCGCACGTAATTGGTAAGTCGAACGCCCATGGTTTCAATAATACTTGTGTTTCTGAGGGAGTCCTGGATTAGGGGGTGTCTGGAAGCCGGACTATACCTTCGGTCGGACTCCTGGACTATGAAGATACAAGATTGAAGACTTCGTCCCGTGTCCGGAAGGGACTTTCCTTGGCGTGGAAGGCAAGCTTGGCGATACGGATATGTAGATCTCCTACCATTGTAACCGACTCTGTGTAACCCTAGCCCTCTCCGGTGTCTATATAAACCGGAGGGTTTTAGTCAGTAGGGACAACAATCATACCATAGGCTAGCTTCTAGGGTTTAGCCTCTCTGATCTCGTAGTAGATATACTCTTGTACTACCGATATCATCAACATCAATCAAGCAGGACGTAGGGTTTTACCTCCATCAAGAGGGCCCGTACCTGGGTAAAACATTGTGTCCCCTGCCTCCTGTTACCATCCGCCTAGACGCACAGTTCGGGACCCCCTACCTGAGATCCGCCGGTTTTGACACCGACATTGGTGCTTTCATTGAGAGTTCTTATGTGTGGTCGCCATCAGGAAGGATGCCTCATCCCGTCTTTAAAGACGGCACCGTTACTAAGGGAGCTTGGGCTGTCAGCCAAACTCTCCGGCTAGGTGGTTTCCTTATGACCGCCTGTTCGGCTGCTGCGCCGACGATGACCTCTCGGGTCATCGAAAGCAATCTTCACGTCAGCTCGGAATTCGCCGAGCAGCTAGATCCAATGGAGCTCTCTTCCCTAAATGAGCTCTTGGGTCGCATCGCCGCCCCGGGAGTCGCAACGGATTACGACCGGATTGGGTCTAAACCCGATCTGAGAGAGATTAACTCTCCCCAGGTCACCCATCACATTGTCGTGGTAGAGGGACAATGCGGCGACCCTTCATCTATCTTAAGGACTAGCTATGTCCGGATTCCCGATCCCTCCAAGCTGGATACCCGCGGAGGTGAGGACATCATTCAAGACCTGAACTTAAAGTCAGGCGACGGGCTAGATTCATTGGACAACATCCAAGAATCCAAACTTCCGAGTTCGGAAACTCCTTGGCCCCTGGGTCTCAGATTGGGTGAGGTTTCGGATTTGATTCCACCCACCCACCCGTACATAAGTGATCTATCACAAATTAGGCAAGAGCCCGAAGAAACAGTACATCACTACTGGGCCAGATTCCTCCTGGCTATGAACAGGATAAAGGACTGCCGCGAGGAAGACGCAATTTCATTCTTCTGCAATAATTGCACGGACAAGGGAATCCTCAACGCCATAAGTCGCCGTGATATTACACGCTTTGCTGACTTGGCGTCCATAGTACGAAAGTACTGTGCGATGGAAAGCGCCTGGAAAACCGAAATAAAATTTTGGGACAATCCGGCCCTGAATACAAACCCAGTCCGAAATAAAAGGGTGCATCATCGCCAGACACCCGGGTTCAATACCAAAAAGCAAAAGCCCTCTACAGGGCACGGAAACCGTACTGGAAGGATGGCTTAATGGACCCTGTAAAATTCACAGTGCAGAGGGCGCCACACCAACTCACAGCCTTAGAGCATGTTGGATACTCCGGCAGGTGGCAAAAATTGGCGAAGATCTTCTAATTCCAGAAGCCACAGAAAGCCACCCCAGAGACACCAGTACGGTATTAACAGTCTTCGAGACTTTCGCATCAAATAATATGCGAAAAAGAACACTCCGCAGCCTTGCCGAAGTCTACCAAGTAGCAACAATAAACCCATGGAGTGACACGGCTATTACTTTTAACGCCAGTGATGAACCTAAATTCCGAACAGCCCGAGCACCAGCCGCATTGGTCCTCAGTCCAATAGTGGACGGCTTTCGTCTTACCAAGGTACTCATGGATGGCGGCAGCGGATTGAACCTCATTTATGAGGAAACCCTTCAAAAAATGGAAATAGACTGGAACCGCATTGAGCGAAGCAGCACAACCTTTAGAGGAATAATCCCCAGTCGGGAAGCGCGCTGTACAGGAAAAATCACACTAGATGTGGTGTTCGGCACGCCGGATAATTACAGGTCCGAAGAGGTCACGTTCCAAGTGGCCCCGTTCAGTAGCGGATATCACGCTCTGCTAGGGCGGGAAGCGTTTACAATCTTCCAAGCAATACCCCATTACGGGTACATGAAGCTCAAGATGCCCGGGCCTAACGGAATCATCACTCTCGCTAGTGATCCGGACATAGCACTCCGCGCCGAAAACAAGACAGCCGCACTGGCCCTCGAGGCGCTATCCGAAGCCCTAGCGGCTGAGGAACTGACTGCGCTGCGCTCCATGGTGAATAGGGACGATGTGATACTCGACAAAAGATCCAAGTCCACCTCCTTTAAACCGGCGGACGAAATAGTCAAATTCCAGGTCCATCCAACGGACCCCAATAAAACAGCTTCCATCGGGGCACAGTTAAACCCTGATGTAGACGCCGCACTGCGAGAGTTCCTACGAGAGAACTGGGACATTTTCGCCTGGCACCCTTCAGACATGCCAGGAATCCCACGCAGGCTGGCCGAACACAGCTTAAATATCCTAAAAGGATTCAAGCCAGTCAAACAGGCTCTTCGGCGTTTTTCCGAACCTAAGAGACAGGCCATGGGAGAGGAACTAGCCAAGCTATTGGAGGCCGGATTCATCAAAGATATAAAACACCCGGACTGGCTAGCAAACCTGGTGATGGTACCAAAGAAGGACAAATCCTGGCGCCTGTGCGTTGATTTTAAAGACCTTAACAAGGCTTGCCCAAAGGATCCCTTCCCTCTCCCCCGCATCGATCAAATTATCGACGCTACCGCAGGACACGATTCGTTGTGTTTCCTCGACGCATACTCCGGCTACCATCAAATAAAGATGGCAGAGTCAGACCAAGCCGCAACGGCATTCATCACACCATACGGCCCATTCTGCTTCAACACAATGCCCTTCGGGCTCAAAAACGCCGGCGCAACATATCAGCGCATGATTCAGACATGTCTGGCAAACCAGATCGGCAAAACAGTGGAGGCATACGTAGATGATGTGGTCGTTAAAACAAGACATGTCGAATCTCTAGTAGACGACTTGAGGCTAACATTCGATAACCTCCGAACATACGACATCAAGCTCAACCCGGAAAAATGCGTTTTCGGCGTTCCAGCCGGAAAGCTCTTGGGCTTCATTGTATCCGGTAGAGGAATTGAAGCAAATCCAGCCAAGATCCGAGCTCTGTCACAATTGGATATCCCGAAGGACCTCAAACAAATACAAAAATTAACCGGATGCGTGGCGGCTCTAAGCCGCTTTATCTCCCGCTTGGGAGAAAAGGCCCTACCCCTTTACCGCCTCCTTCGGCGCACCGAACACTTCGAGTGGACGGATGCAGCCACGGCCGGACTCGACGAAATAAAAGCCATCTTGGCAACAAACCCAGTCCTGGCCGCGCCAAACATTGGCGAACCAATGCTATTATACATTGCAGCAACCCATCAGGTCGTAAGCGCAGTGCTCGTCGTCGAACGAGAAACGGACGGACACAAATTCCCCCTTCAAAAGCCGGTCTACTATGTGTCCACTGTCCTTACTCCGTGCAAGTCACGGTACCCGCATTATCAAAAGATTGCGTACGCGGTATTTATGGCATCCCGGAAGCTGCGACACTACTTTCAAGAGTGTTCAATAACAGTAGCCTCGGAAGTGCCACTTAACGATATTATAAACAACCGCGACGCGACGGGCCGGATTGCAAAATGGGCCATTGAGCTCCTCCCGTTCGACATAACTTACAAGCCACGGCGAGCTATCAAGTCGCAAGTTTTGGCCGACTTCGTCGCAGAATGGACGGAGGCCGAACTCCCTAAAGAGTACGGCACATATTCAAACTGGGTCATGCACTTCGACGGCTCCAAAATGTTGGCCGGTCTAGGGGCTGGCGTCGTTTTGACGTCCCCCACAGGAGACACAGTTCAATACGTACTCCAGATAATGTACACAGACTCCAACAACGCAGCCGAATATGAGGCCCTTTTACATGGTCTCCGGATGGCAGTATCCATGGGCATTCAACGCCTAGAGGTGCGCGGGGACTCGAACCTCGCAATATCCCAAATAAATGGAGACTTTGATGCCAAGGATCCAAAAATGGCAGCTTATCGCAACGCCGTCCTAAAAATGTCAGCTCGGTTCGAAGGGCTCGAATTTCACCATATAGCCCGGGAAAATAATCAGGCGGCAGATGTCCTGGCACGCATCGGCGCAAAACGCGATGTAGTCCCCCCCAACATCTTCTTGGAAAGGCTGTTCAAGCCATCCGTAGTATGGGAAGGGGAACCTGGCAATAACAGCCCGGACCCAACCGCACTGCCCGACACCGAACACTCTGACATAATTGGAGGCTCTGCCAATGAAATAACACCTTCAGCCCACGTAATAATGGCCGTCATCGCCCCGTGGACAGAACCATTCCTCGCCTACCTTACTAGGCAGGAACTCCCCGAGGACCAAAATGAGGCACGCTGCATAGTGCGGCGATCTAAAGCCTATAAAGTCCATGAGGGAGAGCTTTATAAGAAAAGCACTACCGGAGTCCTTCAAAGGTGCATCTCCGAAGAGGAAGGGCGGAACCTCCTGGCTGAAATTCATGCCGGACTCGGCGGTCATCACGCTGCAGCTCGGTCCCTTGTAAGCAAGGCCTTCCGTACAGGCTTTTATTGGCCGACGGCCCGGGCAGACGCCCAGGACTTAGTCCAACGATGCGTCGGTTGCCAGCTTTTTGCAAACCAAAGCCATATGCCACCCACCGCCCTCCAAACTATCCCCATCACTTGGCCCTTCGCGGTCTGGGGCTTGACATGGTTGGACCCCTTAAAGGCGGAACCCACAAGAAAAAATACTTACTGGTCATGGTGGATAAGTTCACCAAATGGATAGAAGCCAAGCCTGTTAAGACGGCCGAATCCGGACCGGTGATAGACTTTATATCCGGGGTTGTACACCGTTACGGCGTCCCCCACAGCATCATCACTGATAACGGCACGAACTTTACGGCCGACGAGGTAAAACTCTGGTGCAAAAACATGGGCATCAAGCTCGATTATGCTTCCGTCTATCACCCACAAACTAACGGCCAGGTCGAACGTGCAAATGGTCTTATCATGAGCGGCATCAAACCCAGATTAGTGCGGTCCCTTAAGGAATCTAATACGCACTGGGTAGAGGAGCTCGACTCCGTACTCTGGGGGCTGCGGACCACGCCGAATCGCACCACCGGATACACACCATTCTTCATGGTGTACGGCGCAGAGGCAGTTTTGCCCTGCGACATAATTCATGACTCACCTCGAGTGCACATGTACGAAGAAAGAGAAGCCGAGCTCGATCGGCAGGACAGTTTGGACGCCTTGGAGGAAGAGCGTGACGTGGCAAAAGCCCGTTCCGCATTCTATCAACAGCAGGCTCGAAGATACCAAAGCAGAGAAGTACGGGCCAAAAATTACAATGTTGGCGAATTAGTTCTACGCCTGCCGGACAAGAAAAAGGACAAACTCAAGCCCAAATGGGAAGGTCCCTTCATAATTGACCAAGTCCTGACTGGTGGAGCGTACCGCCTGCGAGATGCATCGGATAACCGACTCGAGCCGAACCCATGGAACGCAGCCCGTCTCCGAAGATTCTATGCCTAGCGCCGGACTCTGTGTTCGTCTCCTTCCTCTGTCCATTTTTATATACTTTCTGTCTTACATTTCTCTCCTTCTCCCTCTCTCTCTCTTATAGCCTTTAAAGGCTCATAAAGTGATGCGCTATCCGCGCTCATTAAACCTGGGGGCTTCTTTAAACAGAAGCTTATTTATACGGGCTTCATGCCCAACACATGTGTCACACTTCCGCATGTACCTTTTATTCACCATTATATGCATCGATATGACTTAAGTTTTGGCCAAGCTGGGTTGCCTGGCTCCTGTGCTTACCCCTACGTTCCCGATTGTTCGGCTAGGTGGTAAAGGGAGCACCTCTGCGATTGTTACTGCCGGGTCAGCCGGATGTGTACCTCAGACTGGGTGAAGCCGAAAGCTAGCGTTCTTAAGGGAATATTCGGTCGGTGAACTAAAGATGATCTTTTTTCACTTATTTATCTATACGCCCCCAGATGTATTTCCTGCGTCTCTTTTCGCAGAATGGACATGCACTTTAGGGCATGCCTCCCAGGGAAAGGAACCCCTAACGGAACTATTCTCCCTGGAAGATGTTTCTTACTAACCATGTAATATAACATAACTAGTTGGGCACATGTGTGTTCAAGCACTAATGACCCGTACGCCTGGTCTCCATGCATACCCCGGTTCTTATATAACCGCGAGGGTATTCGGACACACTCCGGACCGTCAGGTCCCGAGGTTGAAGCGAAAAGGTCGGCCATGACAAACGATCTACAATCCGGCTAGAAGGCATTACACATGTCAATTAAAATTACATAGTCAATCTGACTGATTGTATTCCTCTTCAATACCATCTAACAGGCTGTCTAGTTTACAGTCCTATTGGGAATACTTTGCGGCCAATTCTACTTGGCCGTATACTAAGCTCACAGGGATCTCCTTCCCATCGGGCCCCATGGGTCCGACCTCGGCCATGTGGTTTGGGTCAGCCTTCGTGTACTGCGTCTTCACCATGGCCTAGGCCTCCCTGGCGCCTTGACAGCAGGCCGACGTCTTCCACAATCGGAAGCGCCGCCGCGCTCCCTTCAGCTTCTCTACAAGCTCTCCAAGGCTTTCGGGCATGGAGACGGATGGTCACAAGGCCTGGGCGACGCTTTGCATCACCTACCGAACTCGCTCGTGCAGTTGTGAGAGCTCGGGAAGAAGGTCACCCGTAGAACTGGGCATTTCCTCTGCAGGACGACCCGTTAGCATACCTACAGACATTACTCTGTTAGTCGACTTCCTCGCTGAACTCTTTTTTCAAAGTTCGTTTAAGCACTTACTATATATGCCGCGTCGAAGCCGCTGATTCTCCTTCACGGAGTCCAACAGCTGGGCACGAACATCCTTCAATTCAACGCCCAGCTTGGTGTTGGCATCTTGGAGATCGTTCTTCTCCCGCCTCACCTTTGTCAGCACGCTCCCACCAGCCTTCAGCTGGCGTCGGAGTTGTTGCTCTTCTGGATTTAATCCGGCGCCATCTGCAATTTCATTTGTCAGATTTGCACCCACGCCGCACTTCGCAAAATACTTATCTTTCGAAGCGTATATTACCAGAGGGGGTCTCCTTGGGCTCCCCTGCCGCGGCTAGTGCGGCCTCAAGTTGGGACTTGCACTCTTCCAACTCCTGGGACAGTAGGGTATTCTTTTCTGTAAGAACCTGCATAACAAATGATCCTTAAATCAGTTATTCTAACTATTTCAAGTCTCGGGGGATACTGGTATATATATAATTACCAAAATTTTCTTACCCGTATGTCTTTTACATATTGCTCTGTGGCTCTGGCTAGACCATTTTGAGTGGCACGGAGGTACGCATCTCTCGAATTGAAGGCATCCAATGCCTCTTGGGAGAAAAAAGCATCACGAAGAACTGCCCGGCGATGCCTGTGGTTCATGGCACTCTCCACCTCGGAATTGGTGGCAGACAGCCTGTCCGCATCCTCTGTCGGAGGAGCGTCCGGTGCGCGCCTCGTGTTCGCCTCCGCTTCCGGACCAGGCTTTGGAGCCTGGCTGGTGGAGGCGCGATTGGCAACCTCTCCGGATATAGTCCGGCGAGGTCTCTTCGTCCTGAAGAGAGCACGAGCGTTAGTATGCCTTGAAGGAATAACACCTGGGAATAAGGTGGCGCGCTATACCTTTACGTCGGCGTCTCAGTCCAAACCGCACTTCTTTTCAGCCCGCAGGGCCTTGCCGCCCCTCGTTGGCTAGTCGCCGCAGGCTCGGCCTCCCGTCTCAAGGGCCTCCCCTGCAAAACACGGTTGTCATACGGCAATCAAAAACACGCGAGGATAGATCCCTTTTCAAAGTGCTGGGACTTCGGTCTCAGTTACCTGTGAGGCTGGGAGTAGCCCTAGGTAATCGGCCGTAATGGCCACCAAGGCGTTGTCCGTGCTCAATTGATGAAACACCCCATCAATCAGCTCCACAGATAAGTCCGGATCCTCTTGAGAGGCCGGGTCGAGGAACCGTCCCGGATCCTCGGGTTGTGGAGGAGGGCTGTTTATTTCTTTAACAGCCTGGCGCAGTTCCTGCGTTGAAGTCGTTAGACTAAATATCTAACGATGGGAATATAAAATGGATGGGCAAGTAAAAGTGTCCACTTACCCAACTTGGGGGATTGTGCATAGAAAATCCACCCTGTGGGTTGACGTGGAGAAATTCCTCCTCTTCTCCCTTGTACAAAGTGGACAAGATCTTTATTAGAGTGGCAGCCGAATTCGGCCCCTTACGGCCGTGGCGGGTGGCGTCGTCCTCCCTATTGAAGTCCCACATGGGGCAGCCTCTATACTGAAGTGGCTACACCCCTTGCATGATGCATGCGGCCATGACCCCGATCATGGTCAGTCCGGAATGAGCTAACAATCTTATTCGGCCCATTAGGTAAAGAACGTCCTTGTCGCTTTCCCTCTGAAGGTTCCGTGGACGCCAACTTAGGCGTTTCTTTAGGGGAGCACTGTCGAACTCAGGGAGGTCGATCTGGACAGGATCCGGCAGCGGGACGTCCTCTATATAAAACCATTCCGAAGGCCAGTCTTCGGACGCCTTCTTTGGGGTTCCGGATAGATAGCCGGTCCCGGCGATGCGCCACACTTCGGCTCCACCCACTTGATATATTGACCCCTTCTTAGAACGGGGCACAAGGCAGAATAGCCTTTTCCACAGCGCGAAATGAGCCTCGCAGCCCAAAAACAGCTCGCAAAGGGCGACGAAGCCCGCGATATGCAATATGGAGGCAGGCGTGAGGTTGTGCAGCTGGAGGCCATAGAACTCCAGGAGGCCCCGGAGAAACGGATGAATTGGAATTCCGAGCCCTCTTATTAAGTAAAGGACAAGGCATACCCGCTCTCCTTTGGAGGGATTGGGGGCGCTCTCCGCTTGCTCTCCGCCATTATAGGTGGCGAGTCCGGCTCGAACCGGGACCATATAGGCCGGGGGGAGAAATCCTTTGGTCTGGAGCGTCGCTAGCTCGCTATGCGGGATGGAGCACCTCTTCCAATCTCCAGGCTGAGGGCTAGAAGGGCGAGAGGAGGAGCTGTGGCGGCCGACCATGATAGAATGGACCTCTGTCGGATACGCTCTGATGAATACATGCGGAGGGGAGAAGGTGTGGTTTGGATCTAAATCCTCGTCCCCTTAAATAGGCGGCTCATTCACGCAACTAGGGGTGTAAATATAAAAAAACACCCTAACTTTTCGTATTCGTTTGACATGTGGAAGACGACCATTATTGGGCGTAGGAGCCAAGGAGCGCTACAAGAAACCGGACATTATTGAACAGGTACATGGAATTTGGAGAACCCACCTTGCAATCCCGAAGACAATCTGCGCGCCGGACTCGTCGTCATTGAAGCCTGGTTTGGGGGCTACTAAGGGAGTGCTAGAATAGGGGGTGTCCGGATAGCCGGACTATACCTTCGGCCGGACTCCTAGACTATGAAGATACATGATTGAAGACTTCGTCCCGTGTCCGAAAGGGACTTTCCTTGGCGTGGAAGGCAAGCTTGGTGATACGGATATGTAGATCTCCTACCATTGTAACCGACTCTGTGTAACCCTAGCCCTCTCCGGTGTCTATATAAACTGGAGGGTTTTAGTCTGTAGGGACAACAATCATACCATAGGCTAGCTTCTAGGGTTTAGCCTCTCTGATCTCGTGGTAGATCTACTCTTGTACTACCCATATCATCAATATCAATCGAGCAGGACGTAGGGTTTTACCTCCATCAAGAGGGCCCGAACCTGGGTAAAACATTGTGCCCCCTGCCTCCTGTTACCATCCTCCTAGACGCACAGTTCGGGACCCCCTACCCGAGATCCGCCGGTTTTGACACCGACAGTTTCCGATTTGTAATGTGACAACACTTGTTCCAAAATGACTTTGTTGATTGTTAATGTGTGCGCCTTCGCAAACCAGACAGAAAAATTACCACAGCATGTTGGTGCCATGTCATGGGACCATGCCAAGTTTCATGATTTTCAGGCATGTTTTGGAATTACAGGAATTAAAAAACCAGTTCTCAATCTTTCCGGCCGAGCCAAGACACCCAGATGTTTGAATTTCACTCCCATCTCTTGCATGGGACCTAGAAATTCACCCAAGGACACACATGTGATTTTTCTAACAACTTTGGTGCACTAGAGCATGTGCTTGTAGTTCAAATTTGAATTATGCACATTAAATGCCCAGAAACTCAATTAATGTATAAAAAAGGCCAAACGAACCGGGAATAATTCCAAAATTTTGCACGGTACTTCTATTTGGTCTAATCTAGCTGTGTAAAATATTAAGGCGGGAGAAGGCAGTGTACGTATGTCGTTTCACACACGAAGGTGACACGTTCCCTCTCGGAACCATGAGACTTCTTGAGGGAAGCTCCGGTTTGCAAGAAGCTTACACCAAAGCTTGTCCCAATTCGGCCAAAAAAATTACCACACCATGTTGGTGCCATGTCATGACATCATGCCAAGTTTCATGATTTTCATGCATGTTTTGGAATTACAGGAATTAAAAAACCAAGTTTCTCAATCTTTCCGGCCGAGCCGCGACGCCCGAATGTTTGAATTTCACTCCCATCTCTTGCATGGGACCTAGAAATCCACCCAAGGACACACATGTGATTTTTCAAACAACTTTGGTGCACTGGAGCATGTGCTTGTAGTTCAAATTTGAATTATGCACATTAAATGCCCAGAAACTCAATTAATGTATAAAAAAGGCGAAATGAGCCCGTAATAATTCCAAAATTTAGCATGGTACTTCTATTTGGTCTATTCTGGTTTTGTACAAAAATGAAGGCGGGAGAAGGCATTGTACGTATGTCGTTTCGCACACGGAGGTGAAACGTTCCTTCTTGGAACCATGAGCCTTCTTGAGGGAAGCTCCGGTTTGCAAGAAGCTTACACCAAAGCTTGTCCCAATTCGGCCAAAAAAATTACCGCAGCATGTTGGTGCCATGTCATGACACCATGCCAAGTTTCATGATTTTCAGGCGTGTTTTGGAATTACAGGAATTAAAAAACCAAGTTTCTCAATCTTTCCGGCCGAACCACGACGCCCAGATGTTTGAATTTCATTCCCATCTCTTGCATGGCACCTAGAAATTCACCCAAGGACACACATGTGATTTTTCAAACAACTATGGTGCACTTAAGCATGTGCTTGTAGTTCAAATTTGAATTATGCACATTAAATGCCCAGAAACTCAATTAATGTATAAAAAAGGCGAAACGAGCCTAGAATAATTCCAAAATTTAGCATGGTACTTCTATTTGGTCTAATCTTGTTGTGTAAAAAAATGAAGGCGGGAGAAGGCAGTGTACGTATGTCATTTTGGACACGGAGGTGACACGTTCCCTCTTGGAACCACGAGCCTTCTTGAGGGAAGCTCCAGTTTGCAAGAAGCGTACACCAAAGCTTCTCCCAATTCGGCCCAAAAAATTACCGCAGCATGTTGGTGCCATGTCATGACACCATGCCAAGTTTCATGATTTTTAGGCGTGTTTTGGAATTACAGGAATTAAAAATCCAAGTTTCTCAATCTTTTCGGCCGAGCCACGACACCCAGATGTTTGAATTTCACTCCAATCTCTTGCATGGGACCTAGAAATTCACCCAAGGACACACATGTGATTTTTCAAACAACTTTGGTGCGCAGGAGCATGTGCTTGTAGTTCAAATTTGAATTATGCACATTAAATGCCCAGAAACTCAATTAATGTATAAAAAGGCGAAACGAGCCCATAATAATTCCAAAATTTAGCACGGTACTTCTAGTTGGTCTAATCTGGCTATGTAAAAAATTAAGGCGGGAGAAGGCAGTGTACGTATGTCATTTCACACACGGAGGTGAAACGTTCCCTCTCGGAAGCACGAGCCTTCTTGAGGGAAGCTCCGGTTTGCAAGAACCTTACACCAAAGCTTGTCCCAATTCGGCCAAAAAAATTACTGCAGCATGTTCGTGCCATGTCATGATACCATGCCAAGTTTCATGATTTTTCATGTGTGTTTTGGAATTACAGGAATTAAAAAACCAAGTTTCTCAATCTTTCCGGTCGAGCCACGACGCCCAGATGTTTGAATTTCACTCCCATCCCTTGCATGGGACCTAGAAATTCACCCAAGGACACACATGTGATTTTTCAAACAACTTTGGTGCACTAGAGCACGTGCTTGTAGTTCAAATTTGAATTATACACATTAAATGCACAGAAACTCAATTTTAATGTATAAAAAAGGCGAAATGAACACGGAATAATTCCAAAATTTAACATGATACTTGTATTTGGTCTAATCTACCTGTGTAAAAAATTAAGGCGGGAGAAGGCAGTGTACGTATGTCATTTCGCACACGGAGGTGACACGTTCCCTCTCGGAACCAGGAGTCTTCTTGAGGGAAGTTCGGTTTGCAAGAAGCTTACACCAAAGCTTGTCCCAATTTGGCTAAAAAATTTACTGCAGCATGTTGGTGCCATGTCATGACACCATGCCAAGTTTCATGATTTTCAGCCGTGTTTTGTATTTACAAGAATTAAAAAACCAAGTTTCTCAATCATTCCGACCAAGCCACAACACCCAGATGTTTGAATTTCATTCCCATTTCTTGCATGGGACCTATAAATTCACTCAAAGACACACATGTGATTTTTCAGCAAACTTTGGTGCATTGGAGCATGTGCTTGTAGTTCAAATTTGAATTATGCACATTAAATGCCCAGAAACTCAATTAATGCTTAAAAATGCCAAACGAACCCAGAATAATTCCAAATTTAAAAACGACACTCATGTAATAGTTCCATGTTAAATGTACATAAATGTTCTAGCAATTCAAACACCATCCTTTCCCTACATAACACCATTTTGTCTTTCAAAATATAATAAAAAAATCACGTATACCACAAATAGTTTACTATAAAGAATCGTGTGGGATGCGATATAAAATATCTTGGCGCACCGTCTTGTTGGCTTACGCAGGAAGCTTCGTTGTCTACAGTCCACCGCCCCCGCTTGAACCACACTTGCGCGCCAGTTTCTCATGGCACCGAGCGAATTTTTTTGCCACCGCGGAAATATCTATCTCCCCGCACCCTCCCTCCTACCAAAAGCCACATTTCCACTATTTCTCCTTGCTTTCCAAGTTCAAACCTTCACTGCTGCTTACTGGCAGCTCAGCCTCCTCGCCGGCGACCCTCCTTCTTGCAGTGCCGCCTCCTCGCCCGCTACCCTTCTTCTTGCAGCGCCGCCTCCTCGCCGGTGACCCTTCTTCTCTTGAGCGCCGCCTCCTAGCCGGCGACCCTTCTTCTTGCTGCGCGGCCTCCGCGCCGCCGACCCTTCTTCTTGTTGTGCGGCCTCGTCGATATGGTTAGGTAATCCACACCCCACCCACACCATCCTCCTCCTTTCCCGTCCCACATGCCCCGACTGACGGAGCAACACCTTCCACCGAAATCACTGCCCCCTCCTCCAATTAAGCGCCGCCATAGACATTTTACAAGAAGTATAATGTGGATCTGAGTAGCATGCATCCGCATGCGCGAACGAGGTCGCTATGGCTGACATGCTGTCGACCGTCAGATCTTGGAGGAGCACCTCGTCTTTGAGGCCACCGTCGACACCGCAACGTGGTTGTCTACTTTAAAATATAGTTCGTGATGTTTTCTTCAGGCAACCGCCAGTGCCTTCTAGTGATTTGTCCTCTGTAATGTTAATATGCAATCTGTTGTTCAGTTAACAGTTTGGTCCTCTGAAATGTAATGCTCAGTTAACACTTTGGTCCAACAATTGCTACATTTTGTAGTACTGTTCTCAAGAATTCTTTGTTTTTTTAAATGTCTTATCTTCTAGTACATGTTTCTATTCTGCAATGTCGTGCTCAGTTAACTATTTTGGTTCAGTTGGTCTGCTGTTCATTTAACTGTTTAGTTCAGTTCTGCAATTTGATTTTCATTTGCTGTGGGTACAATTTTGAATTGTTATGCATGTGACACCAATCGAATTTGACTGTACTCAATACACATTCTACTGATAGTATGGTGACTGTGAGTTAACCTGATCAAGATCTTCCTTATGTGTGTTGCAGGGAAAGAATGGGAGACAGTGCGGTTTACCATCGAGGTTTGTTCAAGCAGGGTCCTTTGGCTAATAACACATTATTGTGCAGTTGCATGAATCATTCTAATATTTAGGTTTCTTACAATTTGGTCTTGCACATGTAAGTCCTGCTGTCAATGGCTTAGACCCACTGTTCGACCCATTTTGCATATGGGGAAATGAGATGTCCATTAATATAAGTCAAGTCAAGAAACTTAGAAAGATTGTTAGGATGAAGAAACTTGCGACGAATAACAGCAAGATATTTGTTTGTGAAATGAAGAAGACATCAGTCAACTATAGGATGGTACCAACTCTTTTATCTTGTTTTTACCCCTTGCACCATTTCAAAGTTTACAACAGCAATTTATGCATAGCTTTGTTTTCAGTACTTTTCAAAGTAGTTCACCGATGATTACCTCTCAAACCACCTGCATGGTCAAGAGGCGAGGATGGTATTCATTCAACACCCACGGTACAATATTGAATTCTTGCTGAAGAGGATGAAGGTTCGGCAGACAATTATCCATAGCCACTGGCCTAAAGTTGCAAGGACATTCAACATCACTTAAGGCTCAATATTTGCCTTCCGCTTCTGTAGTTTCCCAGATGAGATTCATCTGTATATTTACCATGTATGATGCTACTTCCCAAAGGTTTTTGATGCTGCATGTGAAACTTGGTGTTGTTGTGTAATGGCGTAACTGAGTGCTGAAGCTATCTGATGTAATTCGATTATGAAATCCTGGTTGCTTTTATATGGATATGAAATATCTGGCGTGTTTTATAAGAAATATCAGTTTGATTAGTACATGGATTATCAATAATAGGCTAATTACCCTGCTTATTGGGGTTTTCTATTGCAAACGGTTACTCAGACAACACCGTGGGCAATGAACTCAAACAACCCACACGGTTTCTAGAAAGTAGGCGTGTTCGATCAACTAACAATCACACACGACTTCCGGCAGCGAACTGTTTGCGTTAGGCAACCTTGCACAAATGTTTCCACACAAAGAACTGTGTGGGATGTACATACCTACGGAAATGAAATTCTGGGATTCATCGTGTGGGACGTACATACCTACAGAAATGATTTCTGGGATTCACCGTGTGGGATGTACATACCTTGGAAAATGATTTCTGGGATTCACCGTGTGGGATGTACATACCTACGGAAATGATTGGGTTTTGATGCCTCGCCCGATCGCACACGACCCCAGCCTGGGTCCCAGGAGGGCCTATCCCCGACGATTTCTGGGTCGTGTGGGAAGGACACCCTATCGCACACACTCACTTGGCGACGGTTCCAAATGCCGTCGCGGAAAGGGGTTTTAAACCATTTGTTTAGGACGTCGCTGTACCAGTGCATGCTAGGTGGGTTATTCTCACGATGAGTGGACTCCACTCATCATGTCGGTAACTGGGATGCCCAGTCCCATGCTCAAATCAAATCAAAATAATTGCAAACAAAACTCCCCCAGGATTGTTGTTAGTTGGACGGCACCCGTTGTTTCGGACAAGCCATGGATTGATGTTTGTTGGTGGTGGGGGAGTATAAACTTTACCATTCTGTTTGGGAACTGCCTATAATGTGTGTAGCATGGAAGATATCAAGATCTGTTGGTTGTTATGTTGATAATGAAAGTATGCCACTCAAAATATTATTTATCTTTGCTTTAAAACTCGAGCTCTGGCACCTCTGCAAATCCCTGCTTCCCTCTACAAAGGGCCTATCTATTTACTTTTATGTTGAGTCATCATCCTCTTATTAAAAAGCACCAGTTGGAGAGCACCGCTATCATTCGCATGCATTACTATTAATTTACATTGAGTATGACTGTGACTGGATCTCTTTTACCATGAATTACAATGTCTAGTCAGTCCTTGATCTTCAGGGGTGCTCTGCATTTATGTTTTGCGGTCTCAGAAAGGGCTAGCCAGATACCATCTTGTTATATCATGTTGTGATTGTTTTGAGAAAGTGTTGTCATCCGAGATATATTATTATTGCTTGCTAGTTGATTATGCCATTGATATGAGTAAACAAGAGACCTAAATGTTATTGTGAATATGGTTATCTCTTAATCTTTGCTGAAAACTTGAATGCCGACTTTACATATTTGCAACAACAAGATCAAACAGAATTTGTAAAAGTTTTTCTTTATCACTTTCAGTTTGTCAACTGAATTGCCTGAGGACAAGCAAAGGTTTAAGCTTGGGGGAGTTGATACGTCTCCAACATATCTACTTTTCCAAACACTTTTGCCCTTGTTTTGGACTCTAACTTGCATGATTTGAATAGAACTAACCCGGACTGACGCTATTTTCATCAGAACTGCCATGGTGTTATTTTTGTGCAGAAATAAAAGATCTCAGAATGACCTGAAAATCCACGGAGACACGTTTAGGCATTAATGAAAAATATTGGTGAAAGAATCAGCATCAGGGGGCCCATACCCTATCCACGAGGGTGCAGGGTTTGATCCCTGGTATCCATTATGTTCTAAGATTGATGCTGCTATGACTTTGCTATGCTTAATGCTTGTCACTAGGGCCCGAGTACCATGATTTCAGATCTCAACCTATTATGTTTTCATGAATATATGTGAGTTCTTGATCCTATCTTGCAAGTCAATAGTCACCTACTATGTGTTATAATCCGGCAACCCCAAAGTGGCAATAATCGGGACCACTCCTCGTGATGACCGTAGTTTGAGGAGTTCATGTATTCACTAAGTGTTAATGCTTTAGTCCGGTACTCTATTAAAAGTAGGCCTTAATATCCCTTAGTTTCCAATAGGACCCCGCTGCCACAGGAGTGTAGGACAAAAAATGTGATGCAAGTTCTTTTCCATAAGCACGTATGACTATATTCGGAATACATGCCTATAGTACATTGATGAACTGGAGCTAGTTCTGTATCACCCTACGATATAACTGTTGCATGAGGAATCGCATCCGACATAATTATCCATCATTGATCCATTGCCTACGAGCTTTTCACATATTGATCTTTGCTTAGTTACTTTTCCGTTGCCACTGTTACGATTGCTACAAAAACTACTACTGTTACATTTGCCACCGTGACCATTACTTCCATACTACTTTGCTACTAAATACTTTGCTGCAGATATTAAGTCTTTCAGGTGTGGTTGAATTGACAACTCAACTGCTAATACTTGGGAATATTCTTTGTCTCCCTTGTGTCGAATCAATAAAATTGGGTTGAATGCTCTACCCTCGAAAACTGTTGCGATCCCCTATACTTGTGGGTTATCACTTGGCGAAGCCCTGCAGAGACTGTTCTTCACCAACACCGTCACCACGCCGTCGTGCTGCCGGAACTCATCTACTACTTCGCCCCTCTTGCTGGATCAAGAAGGCGAGGACGTCATAGAGCTGATCGTGTGCTGAACTCGGTGGTGCCGTACTTTCGGTACTTGATCGGGACGGATCGTGAAGGTGTACGACTACATCAACCACATTGATAAACGCTTCTGCTTTGCGATCTTCAAGGGTATGAATATGCTCTCCCCCTCTCGTTGCTATGCATCTCCTAGATAGATCTTGCGTGATCGTAGGATTTTTTTTGAAATTGCATGCTACATTCCCCAATAGTGTCATCTGAGCTAGGTCTATGCGTAGATAATATGCACGAGTAGAACACAAATAGTTGTGGGTGATCATAGTCATACTGCTTACCACCAATTTCTTGCTTTGATTCGGTGGCATTGTTGGATGAAGCGGCCTGGACCAACCTTACATGACCATGTTCATGAGACTGGTTCCACCGTCAGACATGCAACTTGTTTTGCATAAAGGTGGCTGACAGGTGTCTGTTTCTCCAACTTTAGTTGAATCAAGTTTGACTACGGGCGGTCTTTGGTGAAGGTTAAAACAACACACTTGATGAAAAATCGTTGTGGTTTTGATGCGTAGGTAAGAACGGTTCTTGCTAGAAGCCCGTAGCAGCCAGGTAAAACTTGCGACAACAAAGTAGAGGATGTCTAACTTGTTTTTGCAGGGCTTGTTGTGATGTGATATGGTCAAGACATGATGCGATATAAGTTATTGTATGAGATGATCATGTTTTGTAAAAGTTATGGGCAACTCCACCAAGATATACGTGACATGGAAGAGTAACCCATGATCCTAATTGATTATGCAATTGCATTCAAAAGCAAATTTTCAATAATGCAGAAATTTAGGGGGAGCTCTTGCTTATCACATACTTCTCAAAGCGACGATGTTTTTCAATCTCTTAATGATTTCTCGAAGCTTTGATCTATATGTTGTCATCAATTACCAAAAAGGGGGAGATTGAAAGTGCAACTATCCCTGGGTGGTTTTGCTAATTCCTAACAACATATAGCTCATTGAGCTAATGCTACTTGAAGATAAATATTTCAGGAAAAGCTCAATGATTGGCGTGGCATGGATTAGAAAGTGGACCCCTCAAAATGCTAAGGACAAAAGGATTGGCTCAAGCTCAAAGCAAAAGACTCTACATTTCATTTTTAGTGATCCAAGATCACATTGAGTCCATAGGAAAAGCCAATACTATTAAGAGGGGGTGAGGTGTTGCTTAATGAGGTTCTTGCTCAAAGTGCTTAGTGATATGCTCCACAACCCTCAACCACTTTCTCATATCCAAATATATCTCAAACCAAAAGTCAAACTCGGCCCCACCGAAACTTTCTATCCGGCGCCACCGAGTTCACTTGACATAGCCACTGCCACAAACCCTAGTCTTTTCGGTTCCACTGATAGGGATCTCGGTCTCACCGAGATGGGATTGTAATATCTCTATTTCCCTTCATAACGCTTCAGTCCAACCGAGATGAGCGATCGGTCCCACCGAGATTGCAATGCAAACTCTCTGCTTCCCTTCCGTAATGTTTCGGTCCTATTGAGAGAGCAAATCGGTCCCACCAAGATTGCCTGAGCAACTCTCTGGTTAGTCCATTACCAAAATCGGTCTCACCAGTTTGTGTAATCGGTCTCACCGAGATTACGTTATGCCCTAAACCTAATGATATCGGTCCCACCGAGTTGACATGTAGGTCCCACCGAAAGCCCTAACGGTCACATTATCAACTAAATCGGTCTGACCGAGTTGTATGATTCGGTCCCACCGAGTTTGGTGATTTGTGTGTAACGGTTAGATTTTGTGTGGAGGCTATATATACCCCTCCAACCACTCTTCATTCGTGGAGAGAGCCATTAGAACATGCCTACACTTCCAACATACATTTTCTGAGAGAGAACCACCTACACTTGTGTTGGGGTCAAGATACTTCATTCCAACCACATAAATCTTGATCTCTAGCCTTCCCCGAGATGCTTTCCACTCAAATCATCTATCCACCAAATCCTGTCCTATGAGAGAGAGTTGAGTGTTGGGAAGACTATCATTTGAAGCACAAGAGCAAGGAGTTCATCATCAATACACCATTTGTTACCTCTTGGAGAGTGGTGTTTCCTAGATTGGTTAGGTGTCACTTGGGAGCCTCCGTGAAGATTGTGGAGTTGAACTAAGGAGTTTGTACAGGCAAGGAGATCACCTACTTCGTGAAGATCTACCCTAGTGAGGAAAGTCCTTCGTGGGCGATGGCCATGGTGGGATAGACAAGGTTGATTCTTCGTGGACCCTTCGTGGGTGGAGCCCTCCGTGGACTCGTGCAACCGTTACCCTTCGTGGATTGAAGTCTCCATCAACGTGGATGTATGATAGCACCACCTATCGGAACCACGCCAAAAATTTCCGTGTCTACATTGCGTTTCCTCCCTCCAAAACTCCTCCCTTTACCTTCATATGCAATTGTTTTACATTCCACTGCTATACTCTTAGAATTGTATGTGTAGGTTCTTTGCTTGACTTGTGGTAAGTTGCTAAAATCTGCCAAGAATTAAAATTGGGAAAAGGCTAGATTTTTATTTGGTCAAGTAGTCTAATCACGCCCCCTCTAGACATACTTTCGATCCTACACGTGGTATCAGAGCGTTGGTCTCCATTTGCCTTGATTTCCCTAGGTTTTGGTGATCATAGCCTTGGTTTCACAACCTACTAGAGTATGGCGTCTAGTGGTGGAAATTACCACCGTAGAGGTCCTTACTTTGATGGTACTAATTTTTCTTGTTGGAAGCATAAGATGAAAATGCATATTCTTGGACATAACCCCGCCGTTTGGGCTATTGTGTGTATTGTCTTGCAAGGTGAATTCTTTGATGGGAGGGAACCGAACCGTGAGGCTAGCACGGAAGAGTTGAATATGCTGCAATACAATGCTCAAGCTTGTCATATTTTCTTCAACGGATTGTGCCCCGAAGAATTCAACAAAATCAGCCATCTTGCGAATGCAAAGGAAATTTGGGATACTTTGATTGATATGCATGAAGGTACCAACTCCGTCATGGAATCCAAATTGGATGTGTTTCAAAGTCAACTTGACAAGTTCAAAATGAAGGATGGTGAAGGTGTCGCTGAAATGTACTCTTGGCTGGCTCTCATCACAAATGAGATTGCTGGCTTAGGAAGTGAAGATATGACCGATAGATTCATCATCAACAAGATCCTAAGAGCCTTGGATGGAAAATATGATACCGTGTGCACATTGATCCAAATGATGCCCAATTACAAAGATCTCTAGCCAACGGAAGTCATTGGAATGATTGTTTCTCATGAGATGTCACTCAAGGATAAGGAAGAGCTTCACAACAAGTCAAGTCGTGCTTACAAAGCCTCATGTGATGCTCCCACATCATCAAGTGAGAAACAAAACTTCAATGAAGAATTGAGCCTAATGGTGAAGAACTTCAACAAGTTCTACAAGAGAAGAAGCAAGGAAAGAATTTCCAAGTCAAGGTCCTACAGTGACAAAAGATCTTCAAGTTGTGAATGTAATTGCTATAATTGTGGAAGACCCGGACACTACTCCAATGAGTGTACGGCTCCATACAAAAGAAGAGAAGGTTCTCCAAAAAGAAAGAGTAGGAGAGAAGAATCACCACCGAGAGAGAGAAGGAGTAGAGATGACTGTTATGAATGAAGAACATCACGGAGAAGCAAGGATTCGGAAAGTAAGGACAAATCATCAAGGGGCTACACAAAACGAAGACATCAAGCTCATGTTGGTGAATGGGTATCCGGCTTCGACTCCGACGATCGCTCCAAGAGAAGTTATCACTCCGACTCTGAATATACTCAAGATGAAGGTGTTCCCGGTCTTGCACTTGTGTCAACCAACTCCTACGACATATTTGAGTCACCAAATGAAGGAATTGGAAGATGCTTCATGGCTAAAGGCCCAAAGGTATCACACCCCGAGTATGTTGATTTCAATAGTGATGAAGATGACATGCTAGGTGATGATGATTTACTTGTTCACAATTCTAGTGATGAAAACTATGATGAACTTGCGATTAATCATGCTAATCAGGACAAAACGAATGACGATGATAAGAAGGAGATTGAGCGTCTAACTAAAGAGATAAACACTCTTAAGTTAGCTCATGAAACTACCTTGGAAAATCATCGAGAGCTTTTAAAGACTCATGAGAAGTTACGCTTCGAAAAGCTCAACCTTGAGCAAGAGCATGGGTTCTTAAAAGCGATCAATGATGATCTTTGCAAGAAAAGTTCTTCTTACATTGCCAAGCATTTACTTTTGTCTACTTACATGCCACAAGTTCAATTTAGCAACAAGAGTAAGAAAGATTCTTCTTCTAGTAGTAACAATAATCATGCTAAACCCAATGATGTTCTTCTAGTAGTTCTCTTGATTCCCCTAATGATTCTCTTAGCCAAGTTACACTTGAGAAAGAAAATAGCTTATTGAAGGGAATTATAGAGAAAGGTGTTTACAAGAGCCTTGCCAGAAGTAAGCAATTTGAGGAAATTGTACGCAAGCAAGGAAGACACCAGAAGAATCAAGGTGTTGGTTTTGAACGAAAGTTCAATGCCAATGGAGTTGAGTGGGAAGAAGATCAATACCCTGAGATGAAATGTGTTCCTCAACAAGAGAAGTATGATCCTACTTCTTTCCAAGGAACACAAGCTCAAGATGATGTTCCACCACAAGACCACAAGCAAAAAGGCAAGGACAAGCTTCAAGAGGAGATTGATGAATTTGAAGAAGCTCCCAAAGCCTTGGTCAAGTGGGTTCCCAAGACTACATCAAGTACGAATACAACTCCACGGATTCCCATCAAGATGGTGTGTGTCCCGAAGAAGAAAAACTAGAGAGTTCTTGAGGGTGACTACGCCAACACACTTCACTCATATCATTTTGGCGAGGACAAGTGCAAACAACTTCCATATCTTGCACTAGTTCAAGGAGTCACAAACCCTCTTGTTGGTAAGACAAGGGACAAGGTAACCTAATGCATTCATGGACATCATCTCATGTGAATATCACTCTATGTCTATGGATATCCTGTTGGAAATATGCCCTAGAGGCAATAATAAAAGGATTATTATTATATTTCCTTGTTCATGATAATTGTCTTTTATTCATGCTTTAATTGTGTTATCCGGAAATTGTAATACATGTGTGAATACATAGACACCAAACATGTCCCTAGTAAGCCTCTAGTTGACTAGCTCGTTGATCAACAGATAGTCATGGTTTCCTGACTATGGACATTGGATGTCATTGATAACGGGATCACATCATTAGGAGAATGATGTGATGGACAAGACCCAATCCTAAAAATAGCACAAGATCGTATAGTTCGTTTGCTAGGGTTTTTCCAATGTCAAGTATCTTTTCCTTAGACCATGAGATCGTGCAACTCCCGGATACCGTAGGAGTGCTTTGGGTGTACCAAACGTCACAAGTAACTGGGTGACTATAAAGGTATACTACGGGTATCTCCGAAAGTATCTGTTGGGTTGACACGGATCAAGACCGGGATTTGTCACTCCATATGACAGAGAGGTATCTCTGAGCCCACTCGGCAATGCATCATCATAATGAGCTCAAAGTGACCAAGTGTCTGGTCACGGGATCATGCATTACGGTACGAGTAAAGTGACTTGCCGGTAACGAGATTGAACGATGTATTGGGATACCGACGATCGAATCCCGGGCAAGTAACATACCGATTGACAAAGGGAATTGTATATGGGGTTGCTTGAATCCTCGACATCATGGTTCATCCGATGAGATCATCGAGGAGCATGTGGGAGCCAACATGGGTATCCAGATCCCGCTATTGGTTATTGACCGGAGAGTCGTCTCGGTCATGTCTACATGTCTCCCAAACCCGTAGGGTCTACACACTTAAGGTTCGGTGACGCTAGGGTTGTAGAGATATGAGTATGCAGTAACCCGAAAGTTGTTCGGAGTCTCGGATGAGATCCCGGACATCACGAGGAGTTCTGGAATGGTCCGGAGGTGAAGAATTATATATAGGAAGTGTAGTTTCGGCCATCAGGAAAGTTTCGGGGTCACCGGTATTGTACCAGGACCACCGGATGGTGCGCCCCCCCTTTGGGCCCCCATGCGCCTAGGGTTGGGAACCCTAGGGGAGGGGGCGCCTCCACTTGCCTTGGGGGGCACTCCACCCCCTTGGCCGCCGCCCCCCCTAGGAGATCCCATCTCCTAGGGCCGGCGCACCCCTAGGGGGCCTATATAAAGGGGGGGGAGGGCAGCCACACCCTGAAGTCTTGGCGCCTCCCTCTCCCCTGCTACACCTCTCCCTCTCGTAGAAGAATGGCGAAGCCCTGCTGCGGTGATTGCTGCATCCACCACCACACCGTCGTGTTGCTGGATCTTCATCAACCTCTCCTTCCCCCTTGCTGGATCAAGAAGGAGGAGACATCACGCTGACCGTACGTGTGTTGAACGCGGAGGTGCCGTCCGTTCGGCGCTAGGATCTCCGGTGATTTGGATCACGTCGAGTACGACTCCCTCATCCCCGCTCTCTTGAACGCTTCCGCGCGCGATCTACAAGGGTATGTAGATGCACTCCCCTCTCGTTGCTAGATGACTCCATAGATAGATCTTGGTGAAACATAGAGAAATTTTTTTGTTTTCTGCAACGTTCCCCAACAGTGGCATCACGAGCTAGGTCTATGCGTAGTTCTCTTTGCACGAGTAGAACACAATTTTTTGTGGGCGTAGATGTTATCAACTTTCTTGCCGCTACTAGTCTTATTTTGCTTCAGCGGTATTGTGGGATGAAGCGGCCCGGACCAACCTTACACGTACGCTTACGTGAGACCGGTTCCACCGACTAACATGCACTAGTTGCATAAGGTGGCTGGCGGGTGTCCGTCTCTCCCACTTTAGTTGGAGCGGATTCGACGAAAAGGGTCCTTATGAAGGGTAAATAGAAGTTGACAAATCACGTTGTGGCTTTAACGTAGGTAAGAAAACGTTCTTGCTAGAACCCTCTTGCGGCCACGTAAAACTTGCAACAACAATTAGAGGACGTCTAACTTGTTTTTGCAGCAAGTGTTTTGTGATGTGATATGGCCAAAGTTGTGATGAATGATGAATATATATGTGATGTATGAGATCATGTTCTTGTAGTAGGAATCACGACTTGCATGTCGATGAGTATGACAACTGGCAGGAGCCATAGGAGTTGTCTTTATTTTTTGTATGACCTGCGTGTCATTGAGAAACGCCATGTAAATTACTTTACTTTATTGCTAAACGTGTTAGCCATAGTAGTAGAAGTAATAGTTGGTGAGCAACTTCATGGAGACACGATGATGGAGATCATGGTGTCATGCCGGTGACAAGATGATCATGGAGCCCCAAGATGGAGATCAAAGGAAGCTATATGATACTGGCCATACCATCTCACTATTATTTGATTGCATGTGATGTTTATCATGTTTTTTGCATCTTGTTTACTTAGAACGACGGTAGTAAATAAGATGATCCCTCATAATAATTTCAAGAAAGTGTTCCCCTAACTGTGCACCGTTGCGACAGTTCATTGTTTCGAAGCACCACGTGATGATCGGGTGTGATAGATTCCAACGTTCACATATAACGGGTGTAAGACAGATTTACACATGCAAACATTTAGGTTGACTTGACGAGCCTAGCATGTACAGACATGGCCTCGGAACACAGAAGACCGAAAGGTCGAGCATGAGACGTATAGAAGATACGATCAACATGAAGATGTTCACCGATGTTAACTAGTCTGTCTCACGTGATGATTAGACACGGCCTAGTTAACTCGGATCATGTTATACTTAGATGACTGGAGGGATGTCTATCTGAGTGTGAGTTCATTGAATAATTTGATTAGATGAACTTAATTATCATGAACTTAGTCTAAAATCTTTACAACATGTATTGTAGATCAAATGGTCAACGTTGTCCTCAACTTCAATGCGTTCCTAGAGAAAACCAAGCTGAAAGACGATGGCAGCAACTATACGGACTGGGTCCGGAACCTGAGGATCATCCTCATAGCTGCCAAGAAAGATTATGTCCTACAAGCACCGCTAGGTGAAGCACGTGCTCTCCCAGCAGAACAAGACGTTATGAACGCTTGGCAGACACGTGCCGATGATTACTCCCTCGTTCAGTGCGGCATGCTTTACAGCTTAGAGCCGGGGCTCCAAAAGCGTTTTGAGAGACACGGAGCATATTAGATGCTCGAAGAGCTGAAAATGGTTTTTCAAGCTCATGCCCGGGTCGAGAGATATGAAGTCTCCGACAAGTTCTTCAACTGTAAGATGGAGGAAAACAGTTCTGCCAGTGAGCACATACTCACTATGTCTGGGTTACATAACCGCTTGACTCAGCTGGGAGTTAATCTCCCGGATGACGCGGTCATTGACAGAATCCTTCAGTCGCTTCCACCGAGCTACACGAGCTTTGTGATGAACTTCAATATGCAGGGGATGGAAAAGACCATTCCTGAAGTATTTGCAATGCTGAAATCAGCAGAGGTAGAAGTCAAAAAGGAACATCAAGTGTTGATGGTGAATAAAACCACTAAGTTCAAGAAAGGCAAGGGTAAGAAGAGCTTCAAGAAGGACGGCAAGGGAGTTGCCGCGCCCGGTAAGCAAGCTGCCGGGAAGAAGCCAAAGAATGGACCCAAGCCCGAGACTGAGTGCTTTTATTGCAAGGGAAGTGGTCACTGGAAGCGGAACTGCCCCAAATACTTAGCGGACAAGAAGGCCGGCATCACGAAAGGTATATGTGATATACATGTAATTGATGTGTACCTTACTAGTACTCATAGTAGCTCCTGGGTATTTGATACCAGTGTAGTTGCTCACATTTGTAACTCAAAGCAGGAGCTGCGGAATAAGTGGAGACTGGCGAAGGACGAGGTGACGATGCGCGTCGGGAATGGTTCCAAGGTCGATGTGATCGTCGTCGGCATGCTACCTCTACATTTACCTACAGGATTAGTTTTAAACCTCAATAATTGTTATTTAGTGCCAACTTTGAGCATGAACATTGTATTAGGATCTTGTTTAATTCGAGATGGCTACTCATTTAAATCCGAGAATAATGGTTGTTCTATTTATATGAGAGATATGTTTTATGGTCATGCTCCGATGGTGAATGGTTTATTCTCAATGAATCTCGAGCGTAATGCTACACATATTCATAGTGTGAATACCAAAAGATGTAAGGTTGATAATGATAGTCCCACATACTTGTGGCACTGCCGCCTTGGTCACCTAGGTGTCAAACGCATGAAGAAGCTCCATGCAGATGGACTTTTAGAGTCTCTTGATTACGAATCATTTGACACGTGCGAACCATGCCTCATGGGTAAAATGACCAAGACTCCGTTCTCAGGAACAATGGAGCGAGCAACCAACTTATTGGAAATCATACATACTGATGTGTGCGGTCCAATGAGTGTTGAGGCTCGCGGTGGCTATCGTTATGTTCTCACCCTCACTGATGACTTGAGTAGATATGGGTATGTCTATTTAATGAAACACAAGTCTGAGACCTTTGAAAAGTTCAAGGAATTTCAGAGTGAGGTTGAGAATCAACGTGACAGGAAAATCAAGTTCTTGCGATCAGATCGTGGGGGAGAATACTTGAGTCACGAATTTGGCACACACTTAAGAAAATGTGGAATAGTTTCACAACTCACGCCGCCTGGAACACCTCAGCATAATGGTGTGTCCGAACGTCGTAATCGCACTCTATTAGATATGGTGCGATCTATGATGTCTCTTAGCGATTTACCGCTATCATTTTGGGGCTATGCTTTAGAGACTGCCGCATTCACTTTGAATAGGGCTCCGTCGAAATCCGTTGAGACGACACCGTATGAATTATGGTTTGGGAAGAAACCTAAGCTGTCGTTTCTAAAAGTTTGGGGATGCGGTGCTTATGTCAAGAAACTTCAACTTGAAAAGCTCGAACCCAAGTCGGAAAAATGCGTCTTCATAGGATACCCTAAAGAAACTATTGGGTATACCTTCTACCTCAGATCCGAAGGCAAGATCTTTGTTACCAAGAATGGATCCTTTCTAGAGAAAGAGTTTCTCTCGAAAGAAGTAAGTGGGAGGAAAGTAGAACTTGATGAAGTATTACCTCTTGAACCGGAAAGTGGCACAACTCAAGAAAATGTTCCTGAGGTGCCTGCACCGACTAGATAGGAAGTTAATGATGATGATCATGAAACTTCAGATCAAGTTGCTACTAAACTTCGCAGGTCCACAAGGACACGTTCCGCACCAGAGTGGTATGGCAACCCTGTCTTGGAAATCATGTTGTTAGACAACAGTGAACCTTCGAACTATGAAGAAGCGATGGCGGGCCCAGATTCTGATAAATGGCTGGAAGCCATGAAATCCGAGATAGGATCCATGTATGAAAACGAAGTATGGACTTTGACTGACTTGCCCGATGAGCGGCGAGCCATAGAAAATAAATGGATCTTTAAGAAGAAGACATACGCGGATGGTAATGTGACCATCTATAAAGCACGGCTTGTCGCTAAGGGTTATCGACAAGTTCAAGGGGTTGACTACGATGAGACTTTCTCACCTGTAGCGAAGCTGAAGTCCGTCCGAATCTGCTAGCAATTTCCGCATTCTATGATTATGAGATATGCCAAATGGACGTCAAAACGGCATTCCTTAATGGTTTCCTTAAGGAAGAATTGTATATGATGCAGCCGGAAGGTTTTGTCGATCCTAAGAATGCTGACAAGGTGTGCAAGCTCCAACGCTTGATTTATGGGCTGGTGCAAGCATCTCGGAGTTGGAACATTCGCTTTGATGAGATGATCAAAGCGTTTGGGTTTATGCAGACTTATGGAGAAGCCTGCGTTTACAAGAAAGTGAGTGGGAGCTCTGTAGCATTTCTCATATTATATGTAGATGACATACTTTTGATGGGAAATGATATAGAGCTTTTGGACAGCATTAAGGCCTACTTGAATAAGAGTTTTTCAATGAAGTACCTTGGAGAAGTTGCTTATATATTAGGCATCAAGATCTATAGAGATAGATCAAGACGCCTCATAGGTCTTTCACAAAGCACATACCTTGATAAGATATTGAAGAAGTTCAATATGGATCAGTCTAAGAAGGGGTTCTTACCTATGTTGCAAGGTGTGAAATTGAGCTCAGCTCAATGTCCGACCACGGCAAAAGATATAGAAGAGATGAGTGTCATCCCCTATGCCTCAGCCATAGGGTCTATTATGTATGCCATGCTGTGTACCAGACTTGATGTAAACCTTGCCGTAAGTTTGGTAGGTAGGTACCAAAGTAATCCCGGCAAGGAACACTGGACAGCGATCAAGAATATCCTGAAGTACCTAAAAAGGACTAAGGAAATATTTCTCATTTATGAAGGTGACGAAGAGCTCGTCGTAAAGGGTTACGTCGACGCTAGCTTCGACACAGATCTGGATGACTCTAAGTCACAAACCGGATACGTGTATATTTTGAATGGTGGGGCAGTAAGCTGGTGCAGTTGCAAGCAGAGCGTCGTGGTGGGATCTACATGTGAAGCGGAGTACATGGCAGCCTCGGAGGCAGCACATGAAGCAATTTGGGTGAAGGAGTTCATCACCGACCTAGGAGTCATACCCAATGCGTCGAGGCCGATCAAACTCTTCTGTGACAAAACTGGAGCTATTGCACTTGCCAAGGAGCCCAGGTTTCACAAGAAGACCAGGCACATCAAGCGTCGCTTCAACTCCATTCGTGAAAATGTTCAAGATGGAGACATAGATATTTGTAAAGTACATACGTACCTGAATGTAGTAGATCCTTGACTAAACCTCTCCCTAGAGCAAAACATGATCAACACCAGAATTCCATGGGTGTTTGATTCATCACAATGTAACTAGATTATTGACTCTAGTGCAAGTGGGAGACTATTGGAAATATGCCCTAGAGGCAATAATAAAAGGATTATTATTATATTTCCTTGTTCATGATAATTGTCTTTTATTCATGCTTTAATTGTGTTATCCGGAAATCGTAATACATGTGTGAATACATAGACACCAAACATGTCCCTAGTAAGCCTCTAGTTGACTAGCTCGTTGATCAACAGATAGTCATGGTTTCCTGACTATGGACATTGGATGTCATTGATAACGAGATCACATCATTAGGAGAATGATGTGATGGACAAGACCCAATCCTAAACATAGCACAAGATCGTATAGTTCGTTTGCTAGAGTTTTTCCAATGTCAAGTATCTTTTCCTTAGACCATGAGATCGTGCAACTCCCGGATACCGTAGGAGTGCTTTGGGTGTACCAAACGTCACAACGTAACTGGGTGACTATAAAGGTATACTACGGGTATCTCCAAAAGTATCTGTTGGGTTGACACGGATCAAGACTGGGATTTGTCACTCTATATGACGGAGAGGTATCTCTGGGCCCACTCGGTAATGCATCATCATAATGAGCTCAAAGTGACCAAGTGTCTGGTCACGGGATCATGCATTACGGTACGAGTAAAGTGACTTGCCGGTAACGAGATTGAACGAGGTATTGGGATACCGACGATCGAATCTCGGGCAAGTAACATACCGATTGACAAAGGGAATTGTATACGGGGTTGCTTGAATCCTCGACATCGTGGTTCATCCGATGAGATCATCGAGGAGCATGTGGGAGCCAACATGGGTATCCAGATCCCGCTGTTGGTTATTGACCGGAGAGTCGTCTCGGTCATGTCTACATGTCTCCCGAACCCGTAGGGTCTACACACTTAAGGTTCGATGACGCTAGGGTTGTAGAGATATGAGTAAAGTTGTTCGGAGTCCCGGATTAGATCCCGGACGTCACGAGGAGTTCTGGAATGGTCCGGAGGTGAAGAATTATATATAGGAAGTGTAGTTTCGGCCATCGGGAAAGTTTCGGGGTCACCGGTATTGTACCGGGACCACCGGATGGTGCGCCCCCCCCCTTTGGGCCCCCCATGCGCCTAGGGTTGGGAACCCTAGGGGAGGGGGCGCTTCCACTTGCCTTGGGGGGCACTCCACCCCCTTGGCCGCCGCCCCCCTAGGAGATCCCATCTCCTAGGGCCGGCGCACCCCTAGGGGGCCTATATAAAGGGAGGGGGAGGGAGGGCAGCCGCACCCTGAAGTCTTGGCGCCTCCCTCTCCCCTGCTACACCTCTCCCTCTCGCAGAAGAACGGTGAAGCCCTGCTGCGGTGATTGCTGCATCCACCACCACGCTGTCGTGCTGCTGGATCTTCATGAACCTCTCCTTCCCCCTTGCTGGATCAAGAAGGAGGAGACGTCATGCTGACCGTACGTGTGTTGAACACGGAGGTGCCGTCCGTTCGGCGCTAGGATCTCCGGTGATTTGGATCACGTCGAGTACGACTCCCTCATCCCCATTCTCTTGAACGCTTCTGCGCGCAATCTACAAGGGTATGTAGATGCACTCCCCTCTCGTTGCTAGATGACTCCATAGATAGATCTTGGTGAAACATAGAGAAATTTTTTTGTTTTCTGCAATGTTCCCCAACATATCCTTGTTTGTTCCTTGTGGGACTAACCCGTGTAGGTATTGAAAGTGCAACTCACTCCAATGGATTGCTCCGAATGATCTAGGTCAACATTGAGCATCTACATCTTCAACACCTACATGAAGTCATCATCGACAAAAACCAAGGTTAGTTCATCCCTCTTAGGGGGGATATCACATCTAGGGGGTGCTTTACTCTAATCAATTGAGCTGAAGCAACTCTAATGGTGTGAACACAACAATGCTTTATGTAAAAGTGGCAACCCCACTTGTGCTTAAACGATGAGTATGACCTATGATCAAATGTTCTCATTTGACTCGTAAGTCAATATACTCATATATAGATGACCTAGTCATCGCCAAATTGCTTGATAGATGCTAGAGTGTTTGTGCATGCTTTGTCACATATTTCATTTGTCATCTTATTGTGTGAGCATGTTGGTTGCATATTTTACTCATTCAAGGACATCCATTTGTTGCTTTGATTTTTTGGCTTTTTCTCTTTTGCCAAATGGATGGACAAGAATGCCTAAGAACTTCCTCTAGCTATCTATGCTTTCCTCGTCTCAAACTCTATTCATGCTACATCACAAAGTTTGATCAAGTTAGATTCGAACCACTCTGTGTGAGGAGCACTCCGAGTCCTTGATTCGTCATGGACTTAAACTTCCAAAACCTCTTTGTGCATTTTGGTATGACCGAGTCATCCATTTCGGTCACACCGAGATCACTAAGTTGATCTAGGTTTTCAAACTTGGTGCAACCGATTAGAACTTTTCGGTCACACCGAGTCGCAGTAACCGCTTGCAGTTCTGCATCTCGGTGCCACCGAGTTGTTCCACTCAGTCACACCGACAGGGTCAGGTTATATATACTAACGGGTCAAATTTTGGAAAATTTTCAAAAACCTTTCACCCGCGCGTGACCTGCCCTTCCTCCTCGGGTCTCTGGATCGTCCTCTCGCTGCCAACGACCTCCCACCGCTGGTCTCCGCCGCCGTCAACGGCAATCTGCCCCGCCGTTGCCGCCGTAGCAAGTTCACCGCCAAAGTAGGGTATGAACTTGATCTTTGTGCTATTCCTTAACTCCGATTCGTAGCACATTGCTTTACCATGATTCTTGCCTCGTATGAAATTATCTTGTCCAGCGAAAGCATCCTGTAGACTAGATTTGATTTTAAAATTTAGGGTTAGGTCTCCTCCGAACTCATCACGGACCGACCGAGTTGTAGGAATCGGTCTCACCGATTTGGCTTAGGCCATTGCACATGCGTTTTCGGTGTGACCGAAAATTGCAAATCGGTGTGACTGTGTTCGATTCTCTGTGGAACCCTAGCAGTCTCGGTGCCACCGAACTGTGACTCGGTCTGACCGAGTTCACTAGTTTAGGTTCCAAAAGCTGCTTCAGTATCACCGAGTTTACAAATCGGTAGATCCGAAATGCTTTCTGTGAAGAACTAAAACTAAGTTTTTAAGTCACCTATTTTACAAAAATTCCGCTCTTTGTGATGCTCATCTACTCTACCTCATCTACAACCTATTCACAGGGTCTGCTGACAGTTTGCCTGCAAGATGTCTAATCAAAGTGACAGCCAGAACAAGTCTGAGGAGCAGGTTCATATGAGTGAGGGCACTAGTCCCTCTAGCACTTCTGATGAGGGCAACGAGAGCACACCAAGCAACTTGCCCAAGGAAGCCACCAGAACAAGGAAGAAGTAGACCTCAGATTCTGAGGATGAGGATTATGTGGATGTTGAGGAGGAAGTCAGCTCCAAGAAGAAGGTGCTGAAGAAAGAATATGGCTCAGCTGCTACAACAAAGCCAGGGATGCACAAGAAGGCTCCAGCAAAGAGGATTCCCATGTCTAAGGCCAGAGCCTCAACTGCTGAAACCTCCAAGCCAACTGAAGAGGCAGTTGGACAAGGAAAGAAAAGGAAGGAAAGGGTCAAGAAGACCACTGCCAGAGTACTTGGTAGATCCTCCATTATGAGAGATTCATAAGAAGAGGAGGAGGAAGAGGATGCTGCACCAGCTCCTAAGGCTCAAAAGCTTATGGGAGATGTAATCAAGTTAGGTGTTGCTCCATCTAAGCCCAAGTCTACTCCCAAGGCTACTGCTCAGAAACCCCCAAAGCCCAAGAGGAACACCAGGAGTATACCTGCTGAGGAGAAGAACAAGGCCCTAGTGCCTGAAGCTGAAGAAGAAGATGATGATTCTCATGTTTTGAGGAAGTTGAAGCCCAAAATTCCTGACCACAATGATGCTCATCCATTCGCTGAGGACATGCACATCAGGAAAGATGCATGATTGAGGTTATGGAGACAGTCTAATCCCTATGATGTTAGGAGGAGTACTGTAGTTGACTACAGGTTCCATACAAAGGAACAGCAAGATTTCTATGAGACCATACTGCTTGACAAGAAGCCCATAGTGTGTGACATGAAATGGGTGGACTGGGAGTTCATCCGGGAAAATGAAGATCACTTCCCTGGAGTGTATGACAGTTTTAAGGCATGTGGAGTTGATGAATTCATTGGACAAAAGCTCACCGAATGGAATGATGAGTTGATCATGCAGTTCTACTCCACTGCCCACTTCTATCCAGATGGGAAGATAGTTTGGATGTCTGAGGGTACCAGGTACCAGTCCACAGTTGATGAATGGGCCAAGCTAATCAATGCCCCAGAGGAACATGAAGATGACTTGGATGTGTATGCAAAGAAAAAGAAAGACCACAACTCAATGGCAAACATCTACAAAGAGATCCCTGATAAGGCTTTGGAAACTCACAAGCTTGGATCTGTGCATTTCTTGTTGTCTGGTCTGCCTACCATTACCTGGATCTTAAGGCACACATTGCTACCCAAGTCAGGAGATCACAAGATGATCAGAGGACACTCCATCAACATGCTGCAAATTTTTGATGTTCCCCAGAAATTCAAAGTTATGAGCTTGATTGTGGAAACGATCAAAAGGACTCTTGCTGATAAAAAGAGGAGTTGTGGATATGCTCCACATATTCAGGAGCTCATCAACTCTAAGATGGGCACAGGGACTTACTTGCTGGACAAGGAGCATCTACCTCTATATCCTGAGTTTGAAGACAACACTGTTGTGATGAATGAGGAAGAACCATCATCAACTCAGGTCCAGGAGAAGAGAGCCAAGGAAAAGGCTGAGAAAGCTGCCTAAATGCCAAGTGTTGAAGAGGCATCTCGAGTCTTCCTGAAGAGCAAGCAAGATCAGTTAGGCTATCTGATTAAAGCTACACTGAGGATTGAGAAGGGCTTGGCCACCCTGACTCAGAATCAGGAGAGCCTGGAGAGGATTGTGGAAACAAAATTCTATGATCTTGATCTGAAGGTGACTGAGATTCAGACAGGAGTTGAGCAGCTTCAGGAGGAAGCAGAGGAGAGGAAAGGAAGAGCAACCACTGATGCTTTTAAGCGTGTGCCACAAGGTCCAAGGTCTGCTGCAGTGCCAGTCTCATATGCTAGAGCTTAAGTGTCAGCACCAGCAGCTACAACTCCAGTGCCACCTCCAACACCCACTCCATCAGCTCCAACTACATCGTCGGAAGCCTTCGTCCTTGGAGTTATATCTACACCACCTCCTGAAGACCAAGCCTGAGAGACGTATAGCACTATGCATTTTCAAAATTTTTGGTAACTTGTTGCCAAACGGGGAGAAATATGTATAGATCATAGGCTTTGAGAGAGAGTGTGTGTCCTACTTTTTTATCTCTCTTCCTATTTTGGTTGAACTACTTTATTGTGTGCTTATGTGAGATATTTTATATCCTTGTGAGATACTTATATGATCATGTGGTTGATCATATGCTACCTTAATGTTTGGTTGAATTATGCTATCCTTTATATTCCATATATGATCATTCACTTGCTTCGTGATGAGTGCATGCTTTTAATTTCCATCATTTTGAGCGCTCCACCAAGATTTATGTGACATGGAAGAGTAACCCATGATCCTAATTGATTGTGAATTTGCATTCAAAAGCAAATTTTAAATAATGCACAAATTTAGGGGGTGCTCTTGCTTATCACATACTTCTCAAAGCGATGATGTTTTTCAATCTCATAATCATTTGTCAAAGCTTTGATCTGTATGTTGTCATCAATTACCAAAAAGGGGGAGATTGAAAGTGCAACTATCCCTGGGTGGTTTTGCTAATTCCTAACAACATATAGCTCATTGAGCTAATGCTACTTGAAGATAAATATTTCAGGAAAAGCTCAGTGATTGGCATGGCATGGATTACAAAATGGACCCCTCAAAATGCTAAGGACAAAAGGATTGGCTCAAGCTCAAAGCACAAGACTCTACATTTCATTTTTAGTGATCCATGATCACATTGAGTCCATAGGAAAAGCCAATACTATTAAGAGGGGGTGAGGTGTTGCTTAATGAGGTTCTTGCTCAAAGTGCTTAGTGATATGCTCCACAACCCTCAACCACTTTCTCATATCCAAATATATCTCAAACCAAAAGTCAAACTCGGCCCCACCGAAACTTTCTATCCGGCGCCACCGAGTTCACTTGACATAGCCACTTCCACAAACCCTAGTCTTTTCGGTCCCACTGATAGGGATCTCGGTCTCACCAAGATGGGATTGTAATCTCTCTGTTTCCCTTCATAAAGTTTCGGTCCAACCGAGATGAGCGATCGGTCCCATCGAGATTGCAATGCAAACTCTCTGTTTCCCTTTCATAACTTTTTGGTCCTACCGAGAGAGCGAATCGGTCCCACCGAGATTGCCTGACCAACTCTCTGGTTAGTCCATTACCAAAATCGGTCTCACCGAGTTTGTGTAATCGGTCTCACTGAGATTACGTTATGCCCTAACCCTAATGATATCGGTCCCGCCGAGTTGACATGTCGGTCCCACCAAAAACCCTAATGGTCACATTATCAACTAAATCGGTCTGACCGAGTTGTATGATTCGGTCCCACCGAGTTTGGTGATTTGTGTGTAATGGTTAGATTTTGTGTGGAGGCTATATATACCTCTCCACCCACTCTTCATTCGTGGAGAGAGCCATCAGAACATGCCTACACTTCCAACATACATTTTCTGAGAGAGAACCACCTACACTTGTGTTGAGGTCAAGATACTTCATTCCAACCACATAAATCTTGATCTCTAGCCTTCCCCAAGTTGCTTTCCACTCAAATCATCTTTCCACCAAATCCTATCCTATGAGAGAGTGTTGAGTGTTGGGGAGACTATCATTTGAAGCACAAGAGCAAGGAGTTCATCATCAAGACACCATTTGTTACCCCTTGGAGAGTGGTGTCTCCTAGATTGGTTAGGTGTCACTTGGGAGCCTCCATCAAGATTGTGGAGTTGAACCAAGGAGTTTGTACGGGCAAGGAGATCGCCTACTTCGTGCAGATCTACCCTAGTGAGGCAAGTCCTTCGTGGGCGATGGCAATGGTGGGATAGACAAGGTTGCTTCTTCGTGGACCCTTCGTGGGTGGAGCCCTCCGTGGACTCGCGCAACCGTTACCCTTCGTGGGTTGAAGTCTCCATCAACGTGGATGTACGATAGCACCACCTATTGGAACCATGCCAAAAATCTCCATGTCTACATTGCATTTGCTCCCTCCAAAACTCCTCCCTTTACCTTCATATGCAATTGTTTTACGTTCCACTGCTATACTCTTAGAATTGCATGTGTAGGTTGTTTTCTTGACTTGTGCTAAGTTGCTAAAATCTGCCAAGAATTAAAATTGGGAAAAGGCTAGATTTTTATTTGGTCAAGTAGTCTAATCACCCCCCTATAGACATACTTTCGATCCTATAATGATCGGACATGGTATAGTTGATATGGATCACGTGATCATTTAGTTGGCTAGAGGGATGTCTATCTAAGTGGGAGTTCTCTAGTAATATGAGTAACCGAACTTAAATTTATAATGAACTTATTCCTGATAGTTTTTGCATATCTATGTTGTTGTAGATCAATGGCCCGTGCTATCGTTCCCTTGAATTTTAATGCGTTCCTAGTGAAAGCTAAGTTGAAAGATGATGGTAGCAACTACATGGACTGGGTCCAAAACTTGAGGATTATCCTCATTGCTGCATAGAAGAATTATGTCCTTGACACCGCTGGGTGCAAGTCCTACCGCAGGAGCAACAACGGACGTTATGAATGTCTGGCAAGCTAAATGTAATGACTACTCGATAGTTCAGTGTGCCATGCTTTACGGCTTAGAATCGGGATTTCAAAGACGTTTCGAACGTCTTGGAGCATATGAGATGTTCCAGGAGTTGAAGTTAATATTTCACGCAAATGCCCGAGTTGAGAGATATGAAGTCTCCAACAAGTTCTATAGTTGCAAGATGGAGGATAACAGTTGTGTTAGTGAACACATACTCAGAATGTCTGGGTACCATAACCACTTGTCTCAGTTGGGAGTTAATCTTCCGGATGATAGTTTCATTAACAGAGTTCGTCAATCACTGCCACCAAGCTATAAAGGCTTCATGATGAACTATAATATGCAAGGGATGGAAAAGACAATTTCCGAGCTCTTCGCAATGCTTAAGGCTGCGGAGGTAGAAATCAAGAAGGAGCACCAAGTGTTGATGGTTAACAAGACCACTTGTTTCAAGAAAAAGGGAAAAGGTAAGAAGGGGAACTTCAAGAGGAATAGCAAGCAAGTTGCTGCTCCCAGGAAGAAGCCCAAGTCTGGACCTAAGCCTGAAATTGAGTGCTTCTACTGCAAACGGAATGGTCACTAGAAGCGGAACTACCCAAGTATTTGGCGGATAAGAAGGTTCGCCAAGTGAAGGTATATTTGATATACATGTTATTGATGTGTACCTTATTAATGCTCGTAAAAGCGCCTGGGTATTTGATACTGGTTATGTTGCTCATATTTGAACTCGAAACAAGGGATATGGATTAAACAAAGATTGGCTAAGGACGAGGTGACGATGCGCGTCGGAAATGGTTCCAAGGTCGATGTGATCGCCGTCAGCACACTACCTCTACATCAACCTTTGAGATTAGTTTTAGACATGAATAATTGTTATTTGGTTCCAGCGTTGAGCAAGAACATTATATCTGGATCTTGTTTGATGCGAGACGGTTATTCATTTAAATCAGAGAATAATGGTTGTGCTATTTATATGAGTAATATCTTTTATGGTCATGCACCCTTGATGAGTGGTCTATTTTTGTTGAATCTTGATCGTAATGATACAGGTATTCATAATATTGAAGCCAAAAGATGCAAAGTTAATAACGATAGTGCAACTTATTTGTGGCACTGCCGTTTAGGTCATATTGGTGTAAAGCTCGTGAAGAAACTCCATGTTGATGGGCTTTTGGAATCACTTGATGCTTGCGAACCATGCCTCATGGGCAAGATGACTAAGACTTTATTCTCTGGAACAATGGAGCAAGCTACTGACTTATTGGAAATAATACATACTGATGTATGCGGTCCGATGAGTCTTAAGGCTCGCGGCGGGTATCCTTATTTTCTGACCTTCATAGATGATTTGAGCAGATATGGGTATATCTACATAATGAAACATAATTCTGAAACATTTGAAAAGTTCAAAGAATTTCAGAGTGAAGTGGAAAATCATCGTAACAAGAAAATAAAGTTTCTATGATCTGATCACGAAGGCAAATATTTGAGTTACGAGTTTGGTCTTCATTTGAAACAATGTAGAATAGTTTCGCAACTCACGCCACCTAGAACACCACAGCGTAATGGTGTGTCCGAACGTCGTAACCGTACATATATTAGATATGGTGCAATCTATGATGTCTCTTACTGATTTACCACTATCGTTTTGGGGTTATCCATTCAAGACAGTTGCATTCACGTTAAATAGGGCACCGCCTAAATCCGTTGAGACGACACCGAATAAATGTGGTTTGGCAAGTAACATAAGCTATCGTTTCCTAAAGTTTGGGGTTGCGATGCCTATGTGAAAAAGCTTTAGCCTGATAAGCTTGAACCCAAATCGGAGAAATGTGTCTTCATAGGATACCCAAAAGAAACTATTGGGTACACCTTCTATCACAGATCCAAAGGCAAGATATTTGTTGCTAATAATGAACCCTTCCTAGAGAAGGAGTTTCTCTCGAAAGAAGTGAGTGGGAGGAAAGTAGAACTTGATGAGGTAGTTATATCTTCTCTCGAATTGGAAAGTAATTCATCACAGAAATCAGTTCCAGTGATGCCTACATAAATTAGTGAGGAAGCTAATGATGATGATCAGTAAATTTTAGATCAAGTTACTACCGAACCTCGTAGGTCAACCAGAGTACGTTCTACACCTGAGTGGTACTGTAATCCTGTTCTGGAAGTCATGTTATTAGACCATGGCAAACCTACAAACTATGAGGAATCGATGATGAGCCCAAATTCCACGAATTGGCTTGAGCCCATGAAATCTGAGATGGGATCCATGTATGAGAACAAAGTATGGACTTTGGTTGACTTGCCCGATGATCGGCAAGCCATAGATAATAAATGGATCTTCAAGAAGAAGACTGACGCTGATGGTAATGTTACTGTCTACAAAGCTTGACTTGTTGCGAAAGGTTTTCAACAAGTTCAAGGAGTTGACTACGATCAGACCTTCTCACCCGTAGTGATGCTTAAGTCTGTCCAAATCATGTTAGCAACTGCCACATTTTATGATTATGAAATTTGGCAAATGCAGGTCAAAACTGCATTCCTTAATGGATTTCTTAAAGAAGAGTTGTATATGATGCAACAAGAAGGTTTTGTCGATCCTAAAGGTGCTAACAAAGTGTGCAAGTTCCAGCGATCCATTTATGGACTGGTGCAAGCCTCTCCGAGTTGGAATATATGCTTTGATAGTGTGATCAAAGCATATGGTTTTATACAGACTTTTTGGAGAAGCCTGTATTTACAATAAAGTGAGTGGGAGCTATGTAGCATTTCTAATATTATATGTCGATGACATATTGGTGATTAGAAATAACACAGAATTTCTGGATAGCATAAAAGGATACTCAAATAATAATTTTTCAAAGAAAGACCTCGGTGAAGCTGCTTATATATTGGGCATCAAGATCTATAGAGATAGATCAAGATGCTTAATTGGACTTTCACAAAGCACATACCTTGATAAATTTTTGAAAAAGTTCAAAATGGATCAGTCAAAGAAAGGGTTCTTGCCTGTGTTACAAGGTGTCAAATTGAGTCAGACTCAATGCCCGACCACTGTAAAAGATAGAGAGAAAATGAAAGTCATTCCCTATGCTTCACCATAGGTTCTATCATGTATGCAATGATGCGTACTAGACTTGATGTGCGCCTTGCCATAAGTTTAGCAGGGAGGTATCAAAGTAATCCAGTAGTGGATCACTGGACCGTGGTCAAGAACATCCTGAAATACCTGAAAAGGACTAAGGATATGTTTCTCGTTTATGGAGGTGACAAAGAGCTTGTCGTAAATGGTTACGTTGATACTAGCTTTGATACTGATCCGTGTGACTCTAAGTTGCAAACTGGATACATATTTATATTGAATGGTGGATCTGTCATTTGGTGCAGTTCCAAGCAGAGCGTCGTGGCGAGATCTACGTGTGAAGCGGAGTACATAGCTGCTTCGAAAGCAGCAAATGAAGGAGTCTAGATGAAGGAGTTCATATCCGATGTAGGTGTAATACCTAGTGCATCGGGTCCAATGAAAATCTTTTGTGAAAATACTGGAGTAATTGCCTTAGTGAAGGAATCCAAATTTCACAAGAGAACCAAACACACCAAGAAATGTTTCAACTCCATCGGCGATCAAGTCAAGGATGGAGACATAGAGATTTCCAAAATACACACAGATCTGAATGTTGCAGAACCGTTGACTAAGCCTCTTCCATGAGAAAAACATGATCAGCAACAAGACTCCATGGGTGTTAGAATCATTACAATGTAATCCAGATTATTGACTCTAGTGCAAGTGGGAGACTGAAGGAAATAAGCCCTAGAGGCAATAATAAAGTTATTATTTATATTTCCTTATATGATGATAACTGTTTATTATTCATGCTAGAATTGTATTAACCGGAAACTTGATACATGTGTGAATACATAGACAAAGCAAAGTGTCCCTAGTATGCCTCTACTTGACTAGCTCATTAATGAAAGATGGTTAAGTTTCCTGACCATAGATATGTGTTGTCATTTGATGAACGGGATCACATCATTAGGAGAATGATGTGATGGACAAGACCCATCCGTTAGCTTAGCATAATGATTGTTAAGTTTTATTGCTATTGCTTTCTTCATGACTTATACATATTCCTTTGACTATGAGATTATGCAACTCCTGAATAACGGAGGAACACCTTGTGTGCTATCAAATGTCACAACATAACTGGGTGATTATAAAGATGCTCTATAGGTATCTCGGAAGGTGTTTGTTGGGTTGGCATAGATCGAGATTAGGATTTGTCACTTTGAGTATCGGAGAGGTATCTCTGGGCCCTCTCAGTAATCCACATCATAAGAAGCCTTGCAAGCAATGTGACTAATGAGTTAGTTGCGGGATGATGTATTACAGAACGAGTAAAGAGTCTTGCGGGTAACGAGATTGAACTAGGTATGAAGATATCGACGATCGAATCTCGGGCAAGCAACATACCGATAGACAAAGGGAATTACGTATGTTTTCATAAGGTTCGACCGATAAAGATCTTCATAGAATATGTAGGAACCAATATGGGCATCCAGGTTCCGCTATTGGTTATTGATCAAAGAGGTGTCTCGTTCATATCTACATAGTTCTTGAACCCGTAGGGTTTGCACACTTAATGTTCGTTGATGATATAGTGTTATATGAGTTGTGTATGTTGGTGACCGAATGTTGTTCGGAGTCCCGGATGAGATCACGGACATGATGGGGAGCTCCGAAATGGCCCAGAGGTAAATATTGATATATAGGATGATATTGTTCGGGCAAGGGGTGAAGCCCACGGGGCTTTAGGTCGGTGCAAAAGGAGTTTTGTGGAGGCCAGGGGCCAAATGCCGGAGACCCTGGCGTCTGGCCCTGGGCCACACGTCGAGGCCCATGGCATCTAGGACGGACACCAAGGACCATGGTGTCTGGTCCTGGAAGTCCGAGAAGGACTCTTCCTTGCGGGCAAAACCGACTTTGAGGAGGCTTTTACTCCAAGTTTCGACCCCAAGGCTCAACATATAAATAGAGGGGCAGGGCTAGCACCTAGAACACATCAAGAAACACCAAACCGTGTGCCGGCAACCCCGTTCCTCTAGTTTATCCTCCGTCATATTTTCTGTTGTGCTTGGAGAAGCCCTGCGGAGATTGTTCTTCACCAACACCGTCACCACGTTGTCGTGCTACTGGAACTCATCTACTACTTCGCCCCTCTTGTTGGATCAAGAAGGCTAGGACGTCATCGAGTTGAACGTGTGCTGAACGCGGAGGTATCGTACATTCGTTACTTGATCGGGACGGGTCGTGAAGGTGTAGGACTACATCAGCCGCGTTGATAAACGCTTCCGCTTTGTGGTCTTCAAGGGTATGAAGATGCTCTCCCCCTCTCATTGTTATGCATCTCCTAGATAGGTCTTGCGTGACTGTAGGATTTTTTTGAAATTGCATGCTATGTTCCGCAAAAAGTAGCGCCTGGGTATTTGATACTGGTTCTGTTGCTCATATTTGCAACTTGAAACAAGGGCTACGGATTAAATGAATATTGCCTAAGGACGAGGTGATTATGCGTGCCGGAAATGGTTCCAAGGTCGATGTGATCGCCGTCGGCACGCTACCTCTACATCTACCTTCGGGATTAGTTTTAGACCTGAATAATTATTATTTGGTGCCAGCGTTGAGCCTGAACATTATATCTGGATCTTGTTTGACGCGAGACGGATATTCATTTAAATCAGAGAATAATGGTTGTTCTATTTCTATGAGTAATATATTTTATTGTCATGTACCCTTGAAGAGTGGTATATTTTTGTTGAATCTCGATCGTGGTGATACACATATTCATAATATTGATGCCAAAAAAATGCAAAGTTGATAATGATAGTGCAACATATTTGTGGCACTGCCGTTTAGGTCATACTGGTGTAAAGCGCATGAATCATTTGATGCTGGCGAACAATGCCTCATGGGCAAGATTAGTAAGACTACGTTCTCCGAAACAATGGAGTGAGCCATTGACTTATTGGAAATAATACATACCGATGTATGCGGTCCGATGAGTGTTGAGGCTCGCGGCGGGTATCATTACTTTCTAACCTTCACAGATGATTTGAGCAGATATGGGTATATCTACTTAATGAAACACAAGTCTGAAACATTTGAAAAGTTCAAAGAATTTCAGAGTGAAGTGGAGAATCATCGTAGCAAGAAAATAAAGTTTCTATGATCTGATCGAGGAGGCAAATATTTGAGTCACGAGTTTGGCCTTCATTTAAAACAATGTGGAATAGTTTCACAATGCACGCCACCTGGAACACCACGGCGTAATGGTGTGTCCAAACTTCGTAACCGTACTTATATTAGATATGGTGTGATCTATGATGTCTCTTGCCGATTTACCACTATCGTTTTGGGGTTATGAATTAGAGACAGCTGCATTCACGTTAAGTAGGGCACCGTCTAAATCTGTTGAGACGACACCGTATGAACTGTGGTTTGGCAAGAAACCTAAATTGTTGTTTCTTAAAGTTTGGGGTTGCGATGCTTATGTGAAAAAGCTTCAGCCTGATAAGCTCGAACCCAAATCGGAGAAGTGCGTATGTAGTATCGGAAGTATGTCTAGAGGGGGTGATTAGACTACTTAACCAAATAAAAATCTAGCCTTTTCCCAATTTATGTCTTGGCAGATTTTAGCAACTTAACACAAGTCAAACAATCAACCTACAAATGCAATTCTAAGTGTATAGCAGCGGAATATAAATTGTTGCATATTAAGGTAAAGGGGAGGAGTTTGGAGGAAGGCAAACGCAATATAGACACCAAGATTTTTGGCGTGGTTCCGATAGATGGTGCTATCGTACATCCACGTTGATGGAGACTTCAACCCACGGAGGGTAACGGTTGCATGAGTCCATAGAGGGCTCCACCCACGAAGGGTCCACGAAGAAGCAACATTGTCTATACCACCATGGCCATCGCCCATGAAGGACTTGCCTCACTTGGGTAGATCTTCATGAAGTAGGCGATCTCCTTGCCCTTACAAACTCCTTGGTTCAACTCCACAATCTTGACGGAGGCTCCCAAGTGACACCTAACCAATCTAGGAGATACCACTCACTAAAAGGTAATAGATGGTGTGTTCATGATGAACTCCTTGCTCTTGTGCTTCAAATGATAGTCTCCCTAACACTCAACTCTCTCTCACAGATTCAGATTTGGTGGAAAGATGATTTGAGTGGAAAGCAACTTGGGGAAGGCTAGAGATCAAAATTCTTGTGGTAGGATTGGAATGTCTTGGTCTCAACACATGAGTAGGTGGTTCTCTCTCAGAAAATGAATGTTGGAAGTGTAGGCACGTTCTGATGGCTCTCTCACAAATGGAGAGAGAGGGGTGGAGGTGTATATATAGCCACCACACAAAAGCTAACCATTACACACGATTTACCAAACTCTGTGGGACCGAATAGTGAAACTCGGTGAGATCGACCTAGTTCAAAATGTGAACGTTAGGCTTTTCGGTGGGACCGACAATACCAATTCGGTGGGGCCGATTTTAGTAATAAGTAAACAGAGACTTGGCCAGGCAAACTTGATGGGACCAATCGCTCATTTCGGTGAGACCGATATGTTATGAAAAGGAAACAGAGATTTTACATTGCCAACTCGGTGGGACCGATCAATCATCTCGGTTAGACCGAAACGTTATTAAGGGAAATAGAGAGTTTGCAATCCCATCTCGGTAAGACCGGGTTCCCTATCGGTAAGACCGAACTGATTAGGGTTTCTGGCAATGGCTATGGCAAGTGAACTCGGTGGCACCGGCTAGATCAAATCAGTGGGGCCGAGTTTGACTTTAAGTTTAGGACATATGTGGAAATGAGAAAGTGGTTGAGGGCTTTTGGAGCATATCACGAAGCATTTTGAGCAAGGAAGCCATTAAGCAACACCTCATCACCTTTTAATAGTATTGGCTTTTCCTATGGACTCAGTGTGATCTTGGATCACTAAAATGAAAAAGTAGAGTCTTAAGCTTTTTCCAATATGTGTCCTTAGCATTCTGAGGGGTCCACATCTCTAGTCCATGCCATACCAATCATTGAACTTTCTGAAACATTAATCTTGAATGGATATTAGTTCAATGAGCTATATGTTGTTATGAATTACCAAAACCACCCGGGGATTAGTTGCACTTTCAATATCCCCCTTTTTGGTAATTGATGACAACATATAGATCAAAGCTTCGACAAATGATAATAAGAATGAAATACATCGCAACTTTGAGAAGTATGTGATAAGCATGAGCTCCCCCTAAATTTGTGCATTAATTAAAATTTGCTTTTGAATGCAAATGCACAATCGATTAGGATCATGGGTTACTCTTCCATGTCACATACATCTTGGTGGGCGCTCAAAATGATAGAACATACATAACATGCACTCAGCACCAAGGTAAGATGTGAATGATCATATATGAGAGATAGAATATCATCATTCAAGCACAAACATTAAAGTATGATATGATCAAGCACATGATCATATAAGTATCTCACACACAAGCACAAATATTGTAGCAAACACAAGCAAACAAGTAGCAAGAGATACCGAAAAAGAAGCAAAACACATTCTCTCTCTTGAAGCCTATGATCTATACACTTTCTCCCCCTTTGGCAACAAGTTACCAAAAGCTTGAAAATGCATTGTGCTATACGACACTCTAAGCAAGATCTCCGGGAGCTCTAGAGTTCTCAGATGGCATGGAGGGAACAACATCTACAAAGACTTTGACTAACGTCTGAGGAGCTGGAGGGGTTGCCACTGGAGGGGCAACTGAAGCTTGGCTGCATGAGCTGAAGTTGTGGCCCTAGAGTCAATCACTAGCACTACCGCAGACCTCTATCTTCTAGGCACCCTTTGATAGGCATCTGTGGTAGTCTTGTCACTCCTCTCCTCAAGCTCCTCTTGTATCTTCTCCATTGAAGTCTGAATATCAGTGACTTTGACATCCAAGTCATGAAGCTTTGTCTCAAAGATCCTCTCAAGGCTCTCTTGATTTCGAGTTAGGGTAGCTAGTCCTTTATCTATTCTCATAGTGGCCTCAAGCAGATAGCTGAGATGGTCCTGCTTGATCTTGAGATTGACTGTGGAAGGATCTGGAATCTTTGAAGCTTTTCAGCCTGTGCCTTCTCTCTCTTCTCTTGAGCCTCAACAGAAGTTGGATGTGAAGCATCCATCACAACAGTGTTATCCTGAAAACCAGGCCTCAAGGGAAGGTGTTCTTTATCTAACAAATATGTGCTTGTGCCCATCTTAGACTTTATGAGCATCTAAATGTGTGGAGCATAGACACATGATCTCTTTTGGTCAGCAGCAACCCTCTTAATGGTCTCAACAATCTAACTCATCAATTTGAATTTCTCTTGCACATAAAACATGTGTAGTAAGTTGATGGAGTGCCCTCTGATCGTTCTGTGATCTCCAGACTTGGGAAACAAAGCATGCCTGAGGATGGTGTTGATTGTTGGCAGCCCTGACAGAAGGTAATACACTGAGCCAAACTTATGTGTTTCCAAGGCATCATCTGGAATTTCCTTGTACATGTGTGCCACGGAGTTGTGATCCTTTCTGGGCTTGGCATACACATCAGTATCATCATATGCTTCTACTAGAGCATTTATCAGTTTTGCCCACTCTGCAATGGAAGATTGGTACCTTGTACCCTCAGTCATCCAGATAATCTTGACATCTAGGTAGAAGTGAGTTGAGGAATAAAACTGCATGATCAACTCATCATTCCATTTGGTCAATTTCTGACCCACAAAAGCATCAACTCCATTCATCCTGAAGCTCTCATGCACACCAGCAAAATGATCTTCATTGTTGTCAATGTACTTCCAATCTACCCATTTCATGTCACAAACGATGGGCTTCTTGTCCAGGAGGACAGTCTCATAGAAATCTTGTTGCTCCTTAGTATGAAACATGTAGTCTACAACAGTCCTTCTTCTGGTGGCATATGGGTATGTCCGCCTCCATAGCCTGAGACATGCATCCTTCCTTATCTTCATGTTCTCAGCAGCTGGATGTGTATCATCATGGTCAGGAATCTTGGGCTTGAGTTTTCTAAGCACTTGGGCTTCTTCTTCTTCTTCCACTTCAGGCACTGGGGCCTTGTTCTTCTCAGCAGCAGGGATGTTCCTAGTTGATCTCTTGGGTGTTGCAGGCTTAGAAGCTTGAGCAGCAGCCTTGGGGCAGTCTTGGGATTTGATGGAGCAGCCCCTAACTTGATGGCATCCCCCATCAACTTTTGAGTTTTGGGTGCTGGTGTAGCATCTTCTTAATCATCATCCTCTTCCTCATCAGATTGCATCATCATAGATGGCTTTCCTATAACCTTAGCCATGGTCTTCTTGATCCTTACCTTTCTCTTTTTGCCCCCAGCAGCCTCTTCTTCTATACACTTGGAGACTTCAAGAGTAGAGGCTCTGGCTTTGGACATTTGCACTCTCTTGGCATGAGCTTTCTTATGCAATCCAGGCTTGGTTGAAGCTGCAGTGCCAAACTCTTTCTTGACAACCTTTTTCTTTGAAGTGACCTCTTCATCAACAACAAAATCTTCCTCCTCTGATTATGAGTTTCTCTTCCTCCTTGTCCTGGTTGCAGCTTTTGGAAAGTTGCTTGGGGTGCTTCTGCTACCCTCATCATAGCTGCTTGAGGGACTAGTGCCCTCACTTAAGTGAACCTGTTCCTCAGACCTATTTTGGTTGTCACTGTTGTCTAACATGACTGAAAGCTAAAAGCTAACCCTGTGAATAGATATAGTTGAGGCAGAGTGGATGAGCATCACAAAGTGCGGAGATTTTGCAAAACAAATGAGTCAAAAACTCAGTTTTAGTTTTCTACAGAAGTCATTTTGGAGCTACCGATTTGTTAAACTTGGTGACACCGAAGCAATATTAGAGTCTAAACTAGTGACATTGGTCAGATTGAGACACTGTTCAGTGACTCCGAGATTGCTAGGGCTTCAATGAGAATCGAACTCGGTCACACCGATTTGTAAGTTTCGGTCAGACCGAAAATCACAAGTGGAATTGCCTAGGCCAAATCGGTGTGAATGATTTCTACAACTCGATCGGTCCAAGATGAATTCGGCGGAAACCTAACCCTATGTTTTCAAATCAAAACTAATCTAAAGAAGTTTTTTATTGGATAGAAGTATCTCAAACGTGGTAAGATTATGGCATTGATCTTTGTGCTAAGAATCAGATTGAGGAATGCACAAAGGGGTCAAGTTCATACCCTAACTCGGTGGTGAACTTGCTTTGGAGACAACGGCGGCGAAGATTCCGTTGACGGCGGCGGAGACCAGCGGTAGGAGATCGCTGGCGACAGAGGAGACGATCCGGAGACCTTGAGTCAGCAGAGCTGGACAAGCGCGGGCGAAGGGTTTCGGAGAAATTTCCAAAATTCGACCCATGGGTATATATATCCAGAACCTATCGCTCTGACCGAGTGGAATGACTCGGTGGCACCAAGATGGAGAATCGCAAGCGGTTACTACAACTCGGTGTGATCGAACTGTTCAAATCGGTTGCATGGAGATTGAAACCTAGATCAACTCAATGAACTTGATATGAACGAAAGGAATGAATCGGTCAGACCGAAATACACTAAGAGGTTTTTGTCGGTGTTCTGGGAATGGGGGTCCCCAAACTTGCCTGCCTACGGCCCACGGTGTGGATGAGCTGGCAGGTCCGAACAACCCATCTTCATCAACAAGACATTCAAGACCCTCGCGAGGGGCCAAGCCCCGCGAGGCGGACGATGCAAGACCTCCTCAAGAGCGGCCTCGCCAGGCAGGCTCACGAGGGGTGGAGAGATCAAGGCAAGGAAAACCTTGCGAGGCCCCTTGTGACGTAAGCCATGACGATCGAGACCAGGCGGGCGCCAGCGCGCACAGCGTCCTTGTTTCCTCTTTGGTGCTAAGGGGGCAAGCGCAGGCGCGGAGTACCGAGGCATCAAGCAAAGGTTTCCATATTGGTGAAACGAGACCAGGACCAGAAGGACGGCAAGACGGAGGTCACCATGGAGCCCAAGATGGCGTCATCACTAGAGCCTTTTGCAGGCGAAGACCACCTTTTGTCAGGATAGCTTGTACTAGCTGTCCCCTTTCGAATTGGTCGTTGTTGGCTCCCTTCCCGCTCAATATTTGGGGAGAGGACCAGGGCCTATATAAGTAGAACTAGCCACCACCATGAGGGCATGGGATCAACACCATCACAAGTCGGCAGCTGATTACGATCCTCACAAACACAAACTCACCAAACACAAGAACACCTTGACCTCAGGAGGTTGTTCTTCCTCTTGTACTGTTCATCATTATCCCAAGAGGCAATCCACCACCGCCACACTGGAGTAGGGTATTACACCACAACAGTGGCCCGAACCAGTACAAACCTTGTGTCTTTCTGTGTTGAGAGTTCGTCGTGTTCGTCTGCGAGATCTTAGAGAGCTAGGGCGTGGATCGATAGGGAGAAAACCTTCACGCGCACCCCTGTGTTCGAACCTCAAGGGTCTGCCGGAACCCCAGATCCGACATTTGGCACGCCAGGTAGGGGTGCGTCGTAGCTTCTCGTCCGTTGATCTGCGCTCCATCGACACCGTGCTACACCCACATGGCAGGCGCCCCGCCGCCGACTCCGACGACCAGCATAGACGACGGGGCCTGGGGGCTCCGAGCCCTGGCCCCCGCCCTGCGACGGGTGCAGTGGCCGTCCAAGTTCAAGCCGGAGATGCTGCCGCGCTACGACGGCGCAGCGGACCCGTTAGCTTTCCTGCTGGCGTACGAGGAGGCCGTCCTCGAACCCGGGGGTGATGACAAGGTCATGGCCAACTGGCTTCCCATGGCCCTCGCCGGCGAGCCGCGTGCCTGGCTGCTCAATCTTCCTGGATCCACGGTGGCGTCTTGGGAGGAGCTCATGGCCTCTTCACTGTGCGCTATGCGGCACCGGCGCACCACGCGGTCGCGGCCCTGTTAGGCGGCTCACAGGCGCCGCCCTCAGAGCGCCACATCAAGCCGTTCGTCAGCCAAAACGGTGCCACTTCCCCGTGCTCGGGGCCTCCGCCGGGTTGGGCCGCGCCTGAGGCCGATCTCATCTTCAGCTCAGAAGACCACCCATCACCACCACCGGCTCGGGCATGCTGCCGATGATCTGCACGCCCACCATCTACGACGTGGCCGTCACCAAGACCCTCATCGACGGCGGCGCCGGCCTCCACTTGCTCTCCGTGGAGGCTTTCAGCCTCCTTCACGTGCCACTCGAGTGGCTCAGCCTCAGCATGCCTTTCTCGGGAGTCGGCGGTGGCGCCGCCCGCTCCCTGGGGCAGATCCGCCACCCCGTCACCTTCGACACGCACGCCAACTACCACATCGAGTTGGTCTACTTCGACATCGCCCACATCGGCCTTCCCTACAACGCCATCCTCGGGTACCCGGCTCTGGCCTAGTTCATGGCAGCGACTCATCCAGCCTACAACCTCATGAAGATGCCTGGAAGCAAAGCTGCCCTCACCGTCAAGGGGGCTCCAAGGAGGCCGTGATGGCACTCAAACTTGCCTTTAAGACCGCCGCGGCGGCGAAGCCCATTGGCGCTGGTACCCCCGAGGCCAAGGAGGCCGCGCCGACCAAGAAGAAGCAGTTGTTCACCCAAGACAAGGCAGAAACCAAACAGGTGCCAGTCGACGAGGACACCCCCTCAGGAGCCACCTTCACCATAGGCGCTAGCCTTGACCCCAGCCAGGAGGAAGCATTGGTGAAGTTCTTGCGCGCTAACAAGGAAATATTCGCATGGGAGGTGATTCAACACCACTTGAGGGTATGCCCCAATGTGCGCCCCGTGAAGCAGCGAGCGAGGTGGCAGTCCACGGAGAAGCATGCCTTCATCGTCCAAGAGAACCGCAAGCTGGAGGCGGCAGGTGCCATTCGTGAGGTTAGGTACCCCGAATGGCTGGCGAACCCAGTCGTGGTGCCGAAGAAAGGAGGGAAGGAGCGAATGTGCGTTGACTTCACCAACCTCAACAAGGCATGCCCACAAGATTTGTTCCCTTCCTGCGCATTGACCAGATTGTCGACTCCACTGCCGAGTGTGACCTACTGTGCTTCCTGGATGCGTTCTCAGGGTATCATCAAATCAAGATGGCGGTGGAAGATGTAGAGAATACAGCCTTCCTGACCCCGTGTGGGGTATACTGTTACACTTGCATACCCTTCGGGCTGTGCAACGCAGGCGCGACCTTTCAGCGGCTAATGCACATCGCTTTAGGGCAGCAGCTCAGGAGAAACATGGAGGCCTACATCGACGACACTGTGGTGAAGTCTCGGGAGGCGAGAACCTTGATCCAAGACCTGGAGGAGACCTTCGAGAGCCTGCGCCAGGTGAACTTGCGGCTTAACCCGGAAAAGTGCGTGTTCAGCGTCCCTTCCGGCAAGCTGCTGGGATTCCTCGTATCACAGAGAGGGATCAAGGGCATGAGCCCGCCGCAGACCCTCAAGGAAATGTAGAAGACAACTGGTCGAGTAACTGCATTGGGGCGCTTCATCTCCAAGCTGGGAGAGCTCGCCTTACCCTTCTTCAAGCTGATGAAGAAGAAGGGCCCGTTCTAGTGGATCCGGAGCCCGACCGAGCCTTCCAAGACCTCAAGAGATATCTGACCAGCCCGCCGGTGCTGGTGGCGCCACAACCTCTCGAGCCTCTAGTACTCTATCTTGCTGCCACCCCATACTCCGCCAGCGCTACGCTAGTGGCGGTTCGGGAGGAGCACCAGGCCAAGAGAGCACCGCGCCCAGCCACGTCGCCAGCCGAGACGATGCAAGATCAAGAAGGTGCGGAAAGAGCCGCAGCGGCAGCAACGGAAGACTGAGCTTGGCAAGATGATGTCGCAGAGATTCCTGCAAGCGACCAGGCGCCAGGGGTCACGTCACCTCAGGAAGCACCCCAGCTCACACAAGACGCGAGCCTCACCAACATGTCGGTCCTCGTCGAGCACCTGGTGTAATTCGTCAGCACAGTGCCGCTGGACGCGAGGGCATGATATCCCATGCCTCAGAAGCTCTTGCTCGCACTCCTGGTGGCCTCACGCAAGTTGCGACACTATTTCCAGGGCCACCCCATCAAAGTCGTCTCGGCCTATCCATTGGAGAGGGTGCTCAGGAGCCCCAACTCTGCCGGAAGGGTCGCTGAATGGAACATCGAGCTGTAGGCGTTCCAGTTGGAGTTCAGCACCACCAGGGTCATCAAGGGAGCCGCACTCACGGATTTTGTGGCGGAATGGATGGACGCCCCAGCACTGGAAGTGGGCGAGGACCGGTCTACCTCGCCAGGGAGTGAGGCGCTTGATAGATGGGTCATGTACTTTGAAAGGGCCTTCGCGCATCAGGGCACGGGGGCTGGAGCAGTACTCATCTCGCCCACGCAGGACAAGCTCTATTACGCTATGCAGCTATGCTTTCAGCAAGGCGAGAAGGTCTCCAACAACATCGCAGAATACGAAGGTCTCATAGCTGGCTTGAAGGCCGCGACAGCTCCAGGAGTAAAGCGCCTCACCGTTAGGTGCGACTCACAGCTCCTTGTCAACTTCTCCAACAAAGTGTATGAGCCAAAGGACGAGCACATGGAGGCGTACCTCGGAGAAGTGTGTAAGATAGAAAAATAGTTCCTAGGCCTGGAGGTGCAACATGTGCCCCGCGACACCAACAAGGAAGCCGACGACATCGCCAGGAGGGCATCCAAGCGGCAGCTCCAAGAGCCCGGCGTCTTCGAGGAGCGGCTCTTCAAGCCATCAGCAACACCGCCACTTTCAAGCACGGCGCAACCTCGGGAAGAACTCCCACAACCAGCAGCCACAAGAGCCCCAGCTTGTGGCCCAACCTCAGGAGCCCTAGCTTGTGGCCCAACCTCAGGAGCCCGCTTGCTCTTGGCGCTTGAGCCTCAGGAGGGATGTTGGACCAAGGAGTTCAAGGAATATCTGATGCAAGGGGCGCTACCGAAGAAGGAAGAGGACGCAGAGCGTGTGGCCCATCAAGCCACGTCATACTGCATCAAGGACGGTGAGTTGTATAGGAAGCGCCCGAATGATGTTTCGTTGTGTTGCATTTCCAGGGACCAGGCGAAGGAATTGCTGATGGACATACACAGCAGTGACCGCGGACACCACTCGTCGTCATGGACCCTCGTTGGCAAGGTGTTCCATAGTGGGTCCTACTAGCCGACGGCGCTCAACAACGCAGCCGAGCTGGTGAAGTCCTGCGAAGCCTGCCAGTTCCACACCAAGTAGATCCATCAGCCAGCTTAGGGCCTCCAGACTATACCACTCACATGGCCGTTCACGGTCTGGGGGCTGGATATCTTGGGCCCATTCCCTCGAGCTCCAGGGGGCTACCTCTACCTCTACGTCACCATCGACAAGTTCACCAAGTGGGCGGAAGTGGAAGCCGTCCGCACCATCCCAGCTGGTTCCGCAGTCAAGTTCATCAAGGGCCTCGTGAGCCGTTTCAGGGCCCCCAACTGCATCATCACCGACAACGGCTCGCAGTTCACCAGTAACCACTTCAAAACATATTGTGCTAACCTTGGAACGTAGATCTGATACACTTCGGTGGCGCACCCCAGAAGAAATGGTCAGGCTGAACGCGCCAACGCGGAGGTGCTGAGAGGCCTCAAGACTAGGACCTTCGAGAAGAACCTCGAGGCCTGTGGCAGGGGCTGGCACGATGAGCTCCAGTCCGTGCTGTGGTCCATCCGCACCACCGCCACTAAGACGATGGGCGAGACCCCATTCTTCCTCGTCTACAGAGCCGAAGAGGTCCTCCCTCACGAGGTCAAACATCGCTCCGCACGGGTCCTAGCATTCGATGAAACACAATAGGACACCACGCGGGGGATGGACCTCGTACTGGGGGAGGAATGATGTTGCGAAGCTGCGCTGAGGGCGGCAAGGTACCAGCATGCGCTGTGGCGGTACCACTGCCGCAACATCTGCTCCAGGACGCTCGAGGCAGGCGACCTCGTTTTGAGGCGGGTCCTCTCGAGGGAAGGGTTGTACAAGCTCTCACCCATGTGGGAGGGCCCATTCAGGGTCGTCCATATCTCCAGGCCCGGCGTTGCGCGCCTGGAGACACCGGACGGGGTGCCCATCCAAAACACCTGGAACATCCAGCACCTCCAGAGGTTCTATCCATGAAGCAAGGCCTAGTGCCTGTGAAGCAAGGCCCAGCGCCTGTGAAGCAAGGCCCGGTGCCTATGAAGAATCGCCGCCCGTGACACTCTCACGTAATAATTAGTGGGGTTGTACTTGCCCCGGAGTCTCCGGAGAGCCGCCCTCGGGCCTCGGGGGCTCCCTCCCACGCCTAGTGGCAGCACTTAGCTCTGCGCTGGTGAGAAGACATCGAATACTAGACTAGGTGCCGGACGCGGCCTTTCATTTGCTTTCCGTAGTTGGCTTGCCTTCTCTTAATTGAAGTTTGTTTCTGGTGTTCCTCGTTGATTTGGTTCTGCCGTCTTTCCCGAATCTGGTTCGCTTTTGTTCTCTCTCTCGCATACCTCGCGAGGGGGCTAGGCAGGTGCCTTCGTGAGGGTTTCTTCCTCCTGTGTTGGTCCTTCTCTTTGCCTTCGGACTGCTTTCTCGAGAGGCACCCTCGTTCGGGCCCACAAACCAGCACATCCCTCTTAATCCGTGCCCCTCGGGTATCGCGATGTGAAGCGCTGGGTCAAGGCTTAGGTGAACGATAAGTCTCCTAGCAAGCTCCCCAACAAATTTTTTGCAGTTCCTGAGCAACCGCTAAGCCAAGACAGGCATGAAGAAACGAGTGCCTCATGAAGAAGAGGCTGTCCTGAATGCACCAGGCTCAGTTATTTCCGTACAAAATAAATGACACATCACAGGAATAACAAGCATAGCATAATGATTAAGGAATCGTAGTTCGATCCACGCCCACCCGGGCCCACACTGGTTTCGTTTGATGCATGAAAGAAAAGAGGGAACAGAGCAAAAGTGGCGCTGCAGAAACCGCGGGGGCAGGCCTCCAGCGACGTCCCGAGCTCAGCCGGATCTCTCCTTGTGCTTCACGGGGCACGGCGGCGGGACAACCCGCTACCACCCTCGAAGGAAACGCGGCGGCGTGGCTGTAACACCCACGATGCGGCTATATCTCCCACGTGTCGGGGCATGACTTAGAGGCATAGCCGCATGGTAGGTTTGTCGCATGAGGGGTAATCTTCACACAATCCCATGTACTGAATAAAAAGGGATAAAGAGTTGGCTTACAATCGCCACTTCACAAAATACAAGTTAAACATACAACATCCAGAATACAATCAAGGTCCGACCACAGAACCAAAATAAAAGAAGACAACCCCAAATGCTAGATCCCCGATCGTCCCAACTAGGCTCCACTACTGATCAACAGGAAACAAAACAACACAGCGAACCAGATCTTCATCGAGCTCCCACTTGAGCTCGGTTGCGACATCTGCACTGGTATCATCGGCACCTACAACTGTTTGGAAGTATCTGTGAGCCACGAGGACTCAGCAATCTCACAACCGCGAGATCAAGACTATTTAAGCTTAAGGGTAGGAAAGGGTAGTGAGGTGGAGCTGCAGCAAGCACTAAGCATATATGGTGGCTAACTTATGTAAATAAGAGCAAAAAGAGAAGCAACGCAACGATCGAGAAACTAGAAGTGATCAAGAAGTGATCCTGAAACTACTTACGTTCAAGCATAACACGAGACCATGTTCTCTTCCCGGACTCCACCGAAAAGAGACCATCACGGCTACACATGCGGTTGATACATTTTAATTAAGTTAAGTGTCACGTTCTCTACAACCGGATATTAACAAATTCCCATACAACCACGGGCACGGCTTTCGAAAGTTCAAACCCTGCAGGGGTGTCCCAACTTAGCCCATCACAAGCTCTCACGGTCAACGAAGGATATTCCTTCTCCCAGGAAGACCCGATCAGACGCGGAATCCCGGTTACAAGACATTTCGACAATGGTAAAACAAGACCAGCAAAGCCGCCCGATGTGCCGACATCCCGATAGGAGCTGCACATATCTCGTTTTCAGGGCACACCCGATTGTCCAAACTTCCGGTAGGCTAGCCCAGAGTTGCCCCCGGTGGCCACCGGCAGCTGACAAGTTCGGACCAACACTTAGACAAGCACTGGCCCGGGGGGTTAAAATAAAGATGACCCTCGGGAGCGCGACTCCCAAGGGAAAAGTATAGGAGGTGGTGAGGCAAATGGTAAAACCAAGGTTGGGCCTTGCTGGAGGAGTTTTATTCAAAGCGAACTGTCAAGGGGTCCCCATAACACCCAACCGTGTAAGGAACGCAAAATCAAGGAACATAACACCGGTATGACGGAAACTAGGGCGACAAGAGTGGAACAAAACACCAGGCATAAGGCCAAGCCTTCCACCCTTTTCCAACTATATAGATGCAGTAAAGTAAATAAGATATAATAATGATATCCCAACAATATCCATGTTCCAACATGGAACAACCTTCATCTTCACCTGCAACTAGCAACGCTATAAGAGGGGCTGAGCAAAAGCAGTAACATAGCCAAACAACGGTTTGCTAGGAAAGGTGGGTTAGAGGCTTGACATGGCAATACAGGAGGCATGTTATAGCAAGTGGTAGGTATCGCAACATAGCAATAGAGCGAGCAACTAGCAAGCAAAGATAGAAGTGATTTCGAGGGTATGGCCATCTTGCCTAAGATCCCGCAAGGAAGAAGAACGAGTCCATGAAGAAGACAAACGGACGTAGTCGAATGAATCCCCACAACTCCGGAACGGAACCGAAGCAAACGAGAGAAGCAACCCGGAAAGAAGCAAACAACATAGTAAACAACCATCACATAATCATGGCATGATGCACAACCAAGTATGATACATGTCCTGTTTAATGAGGCATGGCATGGCAAAGTGCACAAACAATCCTACAAATTAAGTGGAGCTCAATATGCAACTCCGTTGCATATTGATGAAACACCATGTGACTTATTTAGTTCTCTCTCGTTTAGGTACCCATCAATGTTAAATGTCGTTAAACATGCCAAGAGGTGAAGCATATGAAAACTACCTATCTAGACAAGTTTAAATGAGGCCGGAACAACAAACAACAAGTCCGGGAAAAATCCTCATTTGCATATATTAGATTTGGTACTGTTCTGACCTAAACCATATTATTGGAGTTGTTAAACATGCAAAGCAAGTACACCATGTTAAACTAGGCATTTTTCTACCCCATTTACATATAAAGTTTATTAAGTTTGGAGCTACGGTTATTTAGTTATGAAATAAATCATTTTAACATGGCATTATGCAAAATGAACACAAACAACATTTTAAACATTTTTAACATGCATGAAAGCAGCATATTATGAAACTAGATAGAATTCTAAGCATTTTACATATATAGTTTGTTTAATTCCGATGCATGCATGACTTTAGGGACTAATCTGTAAAATAGTTTTCCTGGATAAATGGAAAAACCGTTGAGCAGAGAAAAAACAAAACTGGGCCTGGGACTCGATCCCAACACCTCTTGGACAGACAAAGGATTTTTTACCAATCGGGCTACTACTGAGCTTCTTTAGAAACAAAGTGGAAATTTTAAATAAACTATACATGCCAGAACGGATCTAGGAAAATAAAGATGGTTCGGTTAAGATGGAAGTTTCTCACAGCAAGGAAACAACGAGGCCGGCGACCATGGCGAGGCAGGGGCGCAACTCAAGGTTGGGACTTGAGCGGCTGGAGCTGCTGGCGTGATGGGAAGGTGGAGGAGGCCGGCGAGGAGGCGTAGAGGAAGGCGGCGGCTCGCCGGCGAGATGCTGCAGCGGCTGCTGCTGTTGCTTGAAGAAAGCAGAGAGAGATTCAGAGAGGGAACAGGGGAAGGAAGAAGAGAGATACGACGGGATAGGGGTCTCCTACTGGCATCATGGAGGAACTCCGGCGAGGTTCGACGAGGAGGTCCGGGCATGGAGCTTGATGGGGACCAATAGCCATGGTGCTCCTATTTGAACAGGGAAAGAGAGACAGGGAGGTGAGGCGAGGAAAGCAGGGGAACAACAGGAGCAGGAGAAGGCCGGCGGTGCTTATCTCGGGGTCGCCGGCGGCAGCGCCGGTTGCCGGATGATGAGGCGAGGTGGAGGAGCCCGGGGAGGCTCCTTGGCTTGCAGTCGATGGTGGGAGGCAGCATGGATGCAGATCAGCAGCGGCTGGTCTCGAAGAAGCGGGGCGACGGCCATGGTGGATGGATCGGCAGGAGTGGATCTTGCGCACAGGGACGAGGTGGATCGAGGGAGGCAAGGGTCCTGCTGCGATTGAGCTCTGTCTTGAGGAGCTCCTGCTCGGGCACGAGCATGGAGACGCGGGGCTGCGACCAAAGGAGATTGGTCGGGCACGGAAAATGGAGGCGGTGGTGGGATTGGGTGGAGACGGATCCCGAGGTGGGAGATGCTGGCGGCGGCGGGATGGGACAAACTGCCTAGAAATTAGGGTTTGGTCTAGAAATGGACTAGGGGGAGCTGCTATATATAGCAGGTGGGTTTTTGGTTAGGGGATAATCCGGTCCGTCTGATCATAATCGGACGGTCGAGAATAAATAGCTAGGGAGTCCAAATGAGAAACCGATGATGATTTAGGGATGTTTGGGGATGATTCGGATCCATCGGTAACGACAACCCGGGTTGGGTCCGGGACAGCTTTCGGACACGCGCGCGAGGAGGAAAAGAACCCGCGGCAACCGTTTCTGGAGACCGAAAACGTCCGACGATAGACCGACTACTATTGCCGCTATAGTTATCCGTTGGGGCGTCAAATGGACTCCGAATGCGATGAAACTTGGCAGGCGACCTACTGACAACATAACCACACCGCATGCCAACTCTCAACCCATTCTGAGAACATTTTCCGGCCACTTATAAAATATTATTTCGGAGGTGCCGCGGGAGCGTGCGAGTGTGTCTGGGCTTACAACGGACAATGGAAAGAACGGGGAGACCGGGATGGATGCAAGTTTGAAAACATAAAGATGCAATGCACATGATGACATGGCAAGATGCAACACGCAAGCAAATGACAAGGCAACAACTGCAAATAACTGTGAGACACCTGGCGCATCGGTCTCGGGGCGTCACAACACTTAACCACTACAAGAGGATCTCGTCCCGAGATCTAGGATGGCACCGCAGAGAAACCGGAAAAGGAAGAGGTAAAACAAACTGGCTTCTTTGACAAACGAGTGAAACCAATGAACCTTGAGAGGTTAAACAATTCCGAGAAAAGAATAAAACGAAGATGAACAAGGTTGAAAACACTCGTTAGAAAAGAGGAACAAGGAACATTATTAGAACCTTGTAGGTTGAAAGGCATAAGAAGAGGGTTGTAATGGACAAGAAGTACATGCAAGAACTCCAGATCAAACGTGATGTACAAGGAATGATAAAGATCAATTACGACAACACTCCGATTGGAAATGGAAGGCATAGAATATAAACTTGGCTAAGCGAAAGCACTTGGATGAGACTCCGGTTAGAAGAGGAATGATAGACATAACACTCCGTTGAAAACAAGATAGAGAAGGGAAAAGAATGATATAATTTGGACAACACTCCGACTGTAAATGGTAGGAATTGAACATGGATTTGACAAGATGAGAGGATACTTGATGAAATCGACAACACACTGCCTCCGAAACTACTGAAAGAATGGCACAAGAGGTAAGAAAGATTTCAGACAGCACTCCGGTTGAGAAGGGAGGCAAAACTTGACAGAATGGGAAGAACTTGAAAAGACGGCACGACACTTCGGTTAAAAGGATAAGCATGAAAAGAACACGATCCTCACAATTCGAGATGATGAGAGAAAAGAGCAACATCACAATGCCTCCGGATGAAGGAATAGAAGGTAGATCGTTGGAACAAAAGAACGGAGAAGAACATGACAACTTCTACCACAAATGAGTTTGGAAAGCACCCTTCCAAGAAGGTTATAACAGAGTTGTTGGAAACCAACAAGGAGAAGAGTAAGCTTTTTGTGGGCTTATGGAAAACATCTCAAAACTGAGGTGAGATTCTGCCACTAACGAAAAACAATAGATTGGATTGATATGAACAAGGAGACGAGAAACTTATTTCACCAGAAGGATAAATGAAGAACTTGGGTCATTTATAAGCACCATAAATAGCAACAATCCTTAGGGAAAGCTTTAGGTGAAATCTAACCCAAGATAACTCCAACAAGCAGATTAAAGGATTGAGAAGAGCTCATGCTCGAAGAAATTGATGGGTTTAACTATCTCATTCTTGAGAACTGTTGAATCATGAAACATGAAGGAAAATTATCAACAATGACATAACACCACCTCAAAAGATAAGGTAGGAAGAATTGCACTTCGGAATGAAAGATGAAGAATGCTTGAACTCCTCAAAACAAGACATGTGTTGAACACCATGTTCAGTTTAGAGTATAGCTTAGCGGGTCATGACTTCGAGAGAGATCTTGAAGAACAATTGAAGAATGAACAGAAACATCGACGAGCCACCATGAAGAAACTCTCGAAGAACTCCGGATAGATAAAAGAAGGTCGCAAGGAAAAGAAGCTTGAAAAGAATAAGATGAATCCTTGCATTTATTAGATGGAGCTTCACGATGATATAATTGAGAGATCTCGGAACTCTGGGAAAGAAAAGATGAACAATTGAAATCAAGAATTTTGATGAACCTCTGGAATAAGGAATTAATCACTTGGATGAAACAAGAATAAGAATTATGTTATGCGTATCCTTCACTAATTTAAATTGATGACAAGCAACGGATTAGGCATACTACTTATTCTTGTTGGAAAGGATTAAGGAGAGATGTAGCATAAATTTGAGGAGGTCTTCAACGAACCACCGGTGGGATTTGGGAAGAATGAATGAATTGATACGGTAACAAAGGAAGAGGAATCTTGGAAGAACCACCGTAAGAATTAAAAATGATCAAGGAAAAGATAGAGAAACACCAGGAAGAATTAGTAAATGAACGAAGATGCTTGATTAGAGTATATTTGGCTGATGCACCGGTAAGATTTGGAGAACGATAGCTGGAAGCTAAGAATGAATAAATCTTCTAAAATGATGGCCTCCGGAGAATCAAACTGAAAAAAGGCTCCTGAAATGCTCGAGATGGTTGAAAAGAATTCTCACAGTCGAAAACAATTATGAGAGGATGGCAACAAGCTAGAATCACGAATCTTTGAGAGAACGGATAAGATCTGGAGGAAAACTCTTCTTCGGTCTTCAAATGTAGAGAGTGATGATGAGAATCACCACCATGAATTGTTGAGGTACTCCAGAATTATTAGAAGAGGAAAGGTTGAGCCAAAGATGAAAAGAATTTGAAAGTGATATTGGAGAAGGTAATTGACTGATGAAAATTCATTCTTACGTCAAACTTTAGAAGATTTGAGAATAGCTCCGAGAAAATAGAAGAGTCAGGTAAGATCCTGGGAAAAGACCTGTGGGTTAGGCCCACTCAAAAGAAACACCCTTGAACGATTTAAAAGATAGATTGCGCCGGTTGAATTAAATGGCTTGAATAAGATAACAACCTTGAGATAGCTTAAGCGGATTAGCAATGGAAACACGAATCTCCTGAGATATCTTCAGCACTCCGGAACAATTGAATAGCGAGAAGTGGATGATTAAGATGTGCACCAACATGAGAAAGCATTGTGAAATAAGGAAAGGGATAAGATTAACACCGAAATCTTGGATTAAATCCACCGGAGAAGAAAAAAATGAAGAATGATGAACTTGAGGCTTCCTTAGTATCTTCATGAGAATCACCAGGTGAGAACACTGAAGGAAAATGATGAAGAGTCTTCACATGAATGAAATTGATACTTGATTAAGATATCTGAGTCCTTGAATAAAAGGGTGGGAGGGCGGGAAAAAACAAAGGCAACTTGGGACGAATGAAACAAACACTGTTGAGAAAACTGAGATTGGATCTTGCAAATGGGAAAAATGATAGGATCATCTTGAAGAGAATCACATCGGTTGGAAAGAATTGACATGACAACCTCGATGATCAAGAAGGATTAGTATTCACATCAAAATGTGAGAACACCACTTATGAAAGGTATGGAATCAACACTTGACATTGAAGCAACTCGAATACCTCAATCAAAACAAAAACAAAGGATTGACTTGCAAAATAAGCCGGAACAAACATATGATAAATCCCATATCGTATCATGTGTCTGTTGGAAAGATATTCTAGGAGCTACCTGAATTCCCACCTATAAAACTCCCGAAACTTTCTGGTTATGCAATCAGGTGTTGGGGATACAGGGGAAGCATAATATCTCACCCAAACTAATAATCCCTACATCCAGCTGTATCCATCCTTCAACACATAACCAAGAAACCTTCGGAAATCATGTACCTCAACCTTTAAAGCATCCGTTATACAAGTTATGGCAGTACTCTCGAACTCCCACCCCAGTACTGGGTGGCGTCGAGGTTATCTCACCAACAACTGCATAGAAGAGATTTTCGATGTCGGCGAACTCAGGTATTCCAGAATTGCAACGATAAAATTGTGACGACAACACCTCGGAGCTCAACTCCCCGGGACACTGCCACAACCCCTGAATGTCAGGAGGCACCAAGAATAATGTTCTCGTCACAAAACCATCGGAACGATTCCAAGATACCCGCGTGATCCTAATTTTTTTTCGTGAAATTGGAGGAGAGAAGAGTCAAAACTCTACGTCAAGAGGCCTCACCAGAGCGACGAAGGGACTGAGGAGTAAAAAGAATCCTACTCTCCGATATATATATATATATATATAATCCTAAGACTCAAAACATTTTGTTCTAGACTCAACAACGTCAGCGATTCAATCAAGCAGGGGGCTCCTAAGTCGGGGAAGGCTCTGATTACCAACTTGTAACACCCACGATGCAGCTATATCTCCCACGTGTCGGGGCACGACTTAGAGGCATAGCCGCATGGTAGGTTTGTCGCATGAGGGGTAATCTTCACACAATCCCATGTACTAAATAAGAAAGGGATAAAGAGTTGGCTTACAATCACCACTTCACACAATACAAGTTAAACATACAACATCCAGAATATAATCAAGGTCCGACCATGGAACCAAAATAAAAGAAGACAACCCCAAATGCTAGATCCCCGATCGTCCCAACTGGGCTCCACTACTGATCAACAGCAAAAGAAATAACACAGTGAACCAGATCTTCATCGAGCTCCCACTTGAGCTCGGTTGCGACATCTGCACTGGTATCATCGGCACCTGCAACTGTTTGGAAGTATCTGTGAGCCACGATGACTCAGCAATCTCACACCCGCGAGATCAAGACTATTTCAGATTAAGGGTAGGAAATGGTAGTGAGGTGGAGCTGCAGCAAGCACGAAGCATATATGGTGGCTAACTTACGCAAATAAGAGCGAGAAGAGAAGAAACACAATGGTCGAGAAACTAGAAGTGATCAATAAGTGATCCTGAAACTACTTACGTTCAAGCATAACACGAGACCGTGTTCTCTTCTCGAACTCCGCCTAAAAGAGACCATCACGGCTACACACGTGGGTGATACATTTTCATTAAGTTAAGTGTCAAGTTCTCTACAACCGGATATTAACAAATTCCCATCTGCCACATAACCGCGGGCACGGCTTTCAAAAGTTCAAACCCTGCAGGGGTGTCCCAACTTAGCCCATCACAAGCTCTCATGGTCAATGAAGGATATTCCTTCTCCCAGGAAGACCCGATCAGACGCGGAATCCCGGTTACAAGACATTTCGACAATGTTAAAACAAGACCAGCAAAGCTGCTCGATGTGCCGACATTCCGATAGGAGCTGCACATATCTCGTTCTCAGGGCACACCAGATTGTCCAAACTCCTGGTAGGCCAGCCCAGAGTTTCCCCTGGTGGCCACCGGCGGCTGACAGGTTCGGACCAACACTTAGACAAGCACTGGCCCCGGGGGGGTTAAAATAAAGATGACCCTCGGGAGCACGACTCCCAAGGGAAAATTATAGGCGGTGGTGAGGCAAATGGTAAAACCAAGGTTGGGACTTGCTGGAGGAGTTTTATTCAAAGTGAATTGTCGAGGGGTCCCCAAAACACCCAACCGTGTAAGGAACGCAAAATCAAGGAACATAACACCTGTATGACGGAAACTAGGGTGGCAAGAGCGGAACAAAACTCCAGGCATAAGGCCGAGCCTTCCACCCTTTACCAAGTATATAGATGCATTAAAGTAAATAAGATATAATAATGATATCCCAACAATATCCATGTTCCAACATGGAACAACCTTCATCTTCACCTGCAACTAGCAACGCTATAAGAGGGGCTGAGCAAAAGCGGTAACATAGCCAAACAACGGTTTGCTAGGAAAGGTGGGTTAGAGCCTTAACATGGCAATACAGGAGGCATGTTATAGCAAGTGGTAGGTATCGCAACATAGCAATAGAGCGAGCAACTAGCAAGCAAAGATAGAAGTGATTTCGAGGGTATGGCCATCTTGCCTGAGATCCCACAAGGAAGAAGAACGAGTCCATGAAGAAGACAAACGGACGTATTCGAATGAATCCCCACAACTCCGGAACGGAACCGAAGCTAACGAGAGAAGCAACCCGGAAAAAAGCAAACAACATAGTAAACAACCATCACATAATCATGGCATGATGCACAACCAAGTATGATGCATGTCCGGTTTAATGAGGCATGGCATGGCAAAGTGCACAAACAATCCTACAAATTAAGTGGAGCTCAATATGCAACTCCATTGCATATTGACAAAACAACATGTGACTTATTTAGTTCTCTCTCATTTAGGTACCCATCAATGTTAAATGTCGTTAGACATGGCAAGAGGTGAAGCATATGAAAACTACCTATCTAGACAAGTTTAAATGAGGCCGGAACAACAAACAACAAGTCCGGGAAAAATCCTCATATGCATATATTAGATTTGGTAATGTTCTGACCTAAACCATATTTTAGAGTTGTTAAACATGCAAAGCAAGTACACCATGTTAAAATAGGCATTTTTCTACCCCATTTACATATAAAGTTTATTAAGTTTGGAGCTACGGTTATTTAGTTATGAAATAAATCATTTTAACATGGCATTATGCAAAATGAACACAAACAACATTTTAAACATTTTTAACATGCATGAAAGCAGCATATTATGAAACTAGATAGAATTCTAAGAATTTTACATATATACTTTGTTTAATTCCGATGCATGCATGACTTTAGGGACTAATCTGTAAAACAGTTTTCCTGGACAAATGGAAAAACCGTTGAGCAGAGAAAAAAACAAAACTGGGCCGGATTGAGAAGGTCAGTGCAGACCATCGGCGGATTAGGCCCAAGCGTGTGTGACAGCGTTGAAAAAAACAAATAGAAGAAAAACATGCAAAGCAAGTACACCATGTTAAAATAGGCATTTTTCTACCCCATTTACATATAAAGTTTATTAAGTTTGGAGCTACGGTTATTTAGTTATGAAATAAATCATTTTAACATGGCATTATGCAAAATGAACACAAACAACATTTTAAACATTTTTAACATGCATGAAAGCAGCATATTATGAAACTAGATAGAATTCTAAGAATTTTACATATATAGTTTGTTTAATTCCGATGCATACATGACTTTAGGGACTAATCTGTAAAACAGTTTTCTTGGACAAATGGAAAAACCGTTGAGCAGAGAAAAAAACAAAACTGGGCCGGATTGAGAAGGTCAGTGCAGACCACCGGTGGATTAGGCCCAAGCGTGTGTGATAGCGTTGACAAAACCAAATAGAAGAAAAACCTGAGGCGCCTAGGACTCGATCCCAACACCTCTTGGACAGACAAAGGATTTTTTACCAGTCGGGCTACTACTGAGCTCGTTTAGAAACAAAGTGGCAATTTTAAATAAACTATACACGCCAGAATGGATCTAGGAAAATAAAGAAGGTTCGGTTAAGACGGAAGTTTCTCACAACAAGGAAACAACGAGGCTGGCGGCCATGGCGAGGTAGGGGCGCAACTCGAGGTTGGGACTTGAGCGGCTGGAGCTGCTGGCGTGATTGGAAGGTGGAGGAGGCCGGCGAGGAGGCGCGGAGGAAGGCGGTGCATTCTCGGCGAGAGGCTGCAGCGGCTGCTGCTATTGCCTGAAGAAAGGAGAGAGAGATTCAAAGAGGGAACAGGGGAAGGAAGAAGAGAGAGATGACGGGATAGGGGTCTCCTACTGGCATCATGGAGGAACTCCGGCGAGGTTCGACGAGGAAGTCCGGGTGCGGAGCTTGATGGGGACCGATAGCCATGGTGCTCCTGTTTGAACAGAGAAAGAGAGACAGGGAGGTGAGGCGAGGAAAGCAGGGAAACAATAGGAGCAGGAGAAGGCCGGCGGTGCTTATCTCGGGGTCGCCGGCGGCAGCGCCGGTTGCCGGACGATGATGCGAGGTGGAGGAGCACGGGGAGGCTCCTTGGCTTGCAGTCGACAGTGGAAGGTGGCATGGATGCAGATCAGCAGCGGCTGCTCTCGAAGAAGCGGGGCGACGACCATGGTGGATGGATCGGGAGGAGTGGATCTCGCGCACAGGGACGAGGTGGATCGAGGGAGGCAAGGGTCCTGCTGCGATTGAGCTCTGTCTTGAGGAGCTCCTGCTCGGGCACGAGCATGGAGACGCGGGGCTGCGACCAAAGGGGGTTGGTTGGGCACGGAAAATGGAGGCGGTGGTGGGATTGGGTGGAGACGGATCCCGAGGTGGGAGATGCCAGCGGCGGTGGGATGGGACAAACTGCCTAGAAATTAGGGATTGGTCTAGAAATGGACTAGGGGGAGCTGCTATATATAGCAGGTGGGTTTTTGGTTAGGGGCTAATCCGGTCCGTCTGATCATAATCGGACGATTGAGAATAAATAGCTAGGGAGTCCAAATGAGAAACCGATGATGATTTAGGGATGTTTGGGGATGATTCAGATCCATTGGTAACGACAACCTGGGTCGGGTCCGGGACACCTTTCGGACGCGCGCGTGAGGAGGGTCACGGGCTGACGAGAGAGGTTAGACGGACAAGGTCAAGTGTGTGGTTCGACTGAGAAGAGAGAGGAGGAAGACAACCCAGCAACCGTTTCGGGAGACCGAAAACGTCCGACGATAGACCGGCTACTATTGCCGCTATAGTTTTCCGTTGGGGCGTCAAACGGACTCTGAATGCAATGAAACTTGGCAGGCGGCCTACTGAGAACATAACAACACTGCATGCCAACTCTCAACCCATTCCGAGAACATTATCCGGCCACTTATAAAATATTATTTCGGAGGTGCCGCGGGAGCGTGTGAGTGTGTCTGGGATCAGAACGGACAACGGAAAGAACGGGGAGACCAGGACAGATGCAAGTTTGAAAACATAAAGATGCAATGCACATGATGACAAGGCAAGATGCAACACGCAAGCGAATGACAAGGCAACAACAACGAATAACTGGGAGACACCTGACGCATCGGTCTCGGGGCGTCACAGTGGCGGTTCGCCAAGGGAAGAGCCATCGTAGCTGGACGAGGCACGGCCAGCGGGCTCGCCCTCGTCGCGGCCATCGCAGGGACCAAGCACCTCCTCGCCGTCGTTCGTCTCGGGGAAGCACCTGGCGCAGCGGCCATCTTCCCCAAACACCCTCACGTAGAGGGTTGCATCACCATCATACTTAAAGTGGAGGGTGCACCGCTTGCCCAGGCCGCGCGCGCGGGCGAAAGCCTGCCCGCGGCAAAGACTTCGACCGCGACCCAGGAAGCCCCGCTGCAGCAACTGTTCGCCTGCAGCCAGAGCCCGCCCGGACCAGGGGCCGGCAGCTCGTCTGCAAAGAAGCGCGGAAGCTGGAGCCAGTTGCCGGCCGGATCCACCAACCAGACAACGAACAACTCCAGCAGCACCTCTGCCGAGTGGAAGTGTGGCCAAGGAGGCCATGCAACCACGCGACGTCTCCCCTCACAGACGGGGCTACCACGGCCAAATCGACCCCCACCACGCGCAGCGGCACCACCCCGGGAGCAGGGGGCCACGGCGGGAGTCGTGGAGAGCTTGCGGGGACGGCCACGTCCCCGTTTAGGCGCCGGGGAGTCGGGCCCCTCGCGAGGGGCCTTCCCTTTCTCCGCGGTGGTGAACCTCTTCGACAGCGCCATTGGAGTCGAAGGCGGAGTAGAAGAACAAGCAGACGGAATGGGAAGAGATGGGCGATGGGGGCTCTGCCCCCTCCCCATTTATATCAGAGGAAGGCCAACTAGCACCCCACGATCGCAGGTAATGATGGTTTTCCTTGCATGCCGCAGGGACTTGTCAAGTCGGGCAGTTGCCAAGGCAGCATGGGGAAGCGGAGACGCCCACGTCCAATCAACCTCCACGCGTCAACCGAGGCCGCAGGATTTTGGGGCCCGCGGCGCTCCGTTCTTGACCCTTTGGCTTCGCCTCGAAGCCAAGCCCGAGCGCGCCTTGGGCCCGAGGGCTACTGTCGGCGTTCTGGGGATGGGGGTCCCCTGAGATGCCTGCCTGCGGCCCATGGCGTGGCTGGGCTGGCAGGTTCAAACAACCCATCTTCATCAACAAGACATTCAAGACCCTCACGTGGGGCCAAGCCTCGTGAGGCGGACGACGCAAGATCTCCTCAAGAGGGGCCTCGTGAGGCAGGCTCACGAGGGGCGGAGAGATCAAGGCAAGGCAAACCTCGTGAGGCCTCTCATGACGTAAGCCATGACGATCGAGACCAGGCGGGCGCCAGTGCGCACATCGTCCTTGTTTCCTCTTTGGTGCTAAGGGGGCAAGCACAGGCGCGGAGTACCGAGGCATCAAGCAAAGGTTTCCATATTGGTGCAACGAGACCAGGACTAGAAGGACGACAAGATGGAGGTCACCATGGAGCCCAAGACGGCGTCTTCACCAGAGCCTTTTGCAGGCGAACACCACCTTTTGTCAGGATAGCTTGTACTAGTTGTCCCCTTTCGAATTGGCCGTTGTTGGCTCCCTTCCCGCTCAATATTTGGGGAGAGGACCAGGGCCTATATAAGTAGAACTAGGCACCACCATGAGGGCATGGGATCAACACCATCACAAGTCGGCATTTGATTCCCATCCTCGCACACACAAACTCACCGAACACAAGAACACCTTGACCGCAGGAGGCTGTTCTTCCTCTTGTACTGGTCATCATTAGCCCAAGACGCAATCCACTACCACACTAGAGTAGGGTATTACACCACAACGGTGGCCCGAACCAGTATAAACCTTGTGTCTTTCTATGTTGAGAGTTCGTCGTGTTCATCTGCGAGATCTTAGAGAGCTAGGGCGTGGATCGATAGGGAGAAAACCTTCATGCACACCCTAGTGTTTGAACCTCAAGAGTCTGCCGGAACCCCAGATCAGACGGTTTTGGAAGTTTAAGTCTATGACGAATCGGTGGCTCCGATTGCTCCTCACCCAGAAGGTTCAAATCTGACTTGATCAAACTTTGTGATGTAGCATGAATAGAGTTTGAGACGAGAAAAGCATAGATAGCTAGAGGGAGTTCTTAGGCATTCTTGTCCATCCATTTGGCAAAAGAAAAGACCAAACAATCAAAGCAACAAATGGATGGCCTCGAATGAGAAAAATATGCACTCAACATGCTCACACAATAAGATGGCAAATAAAATATGTGGCAAAGCATGCACAAACACTCTAGCATCTATCAAGCAATTGGCGATGACTAGGTCATCTATATATGAGTATATTGACTAAGGAGTCAAATGAGAACATTTGATCGTAGGTCATACTCATCGTTTAAGCACAAGTGGGGTTACCACTTTTACATAAAGCATTGTTGTGTTCACACCATTAGAGTTGCTTTAGCTCAATTCTTAGAGTAGAGCTCCCCCTAGATGTGATATCCCCCTAAGAGGGATGAACTAACCTTGGGTTTTGTCGATGATGACTTCATATAGGTGTTGAAGATTTAGATGCTCAATGTTGATGTAAATCATTTGGAGCAATCCATTGGAGTGAGTTGCACTTTCAATACCTACATGGGTGAGTCCCACAAGGAACATACAAGGATATCCATAGACATAGAGTGAAGTACACACAAGATGATGTCCATGAAAACATTCGGTTACTTTGTCCCTTGATTTACCAACAAGAGGGTTTGTGACTCCTTGAACTAGTGCAAGATGTGGAAATTGATTGCACTTGTACATGCCAATATGAATATGAGTGAAGTATGTTGGCGGAGTCATCCTCAAGAACTCTCTAGTTCTTCTTCTTCGGGATCCACATCATCTTGATGGGAATCCTTGGAGTTGTGGTCGTACTTGATGAAGTAGAGCTTGATGTAGTCTTGGGAACCCACTTGACCAAGGCCTTAGGAGCTTCTTCAAATGCATCAATCTCCTCTTGAAGCTTATCCTTGCCTTTTAGCTTGTGGTCTTGTGGTGGAAGATTGTCTTGAGCTTGTGTCCCCTTGAAGGAAGTAGGATCACACTTCTCTTGTTGAGGAACAAACTTCGTCTTGGGGTATTGATCTTCTTCCCACTCAACTCCATTGGCATTGAACTTTCATTCAAAACCAACACCTTGATTCTTTGGTGCCTTCCTTGCTTGCGTACAATTTCCTCATATTGCTTACCTCCGGCAAGGCTCTTGTAAACACCTTTCTCTATAATTCCCTTCAATAAGCTATTTTCTTGCTCAAGTGTTACTTGGCTAATAGAATCATTAGTGGAATCAAGAGAACTACTAGAAGCAACAACATTGGATTTAGATTTTACTTGTGGCATGTAAGTATTGGCAATGTAAGAACTTTTCTTACGAAGATCATCATTGATTACTTTTAAGAACCCATGCTCTGGCTCTAGATTGAGATTTTCAAAGCGTAGCTTCTCATGAGTCTTTAAAAGCTCTTGATGATCTTCTAAGGTAGTTTCATCTGCTAACTTGAGAGTGTTTAGTTCTTTAGTTACACGCTCAATCTCCTTCTTATCATCGTCATTTGTTTTATCTTGATTAGCATCATTAATAGCAAGTTCATCATAGTTTTCATCACTAGAGGTGTCAACGAGTAAATCATCACCACCTAGCAAATCATCTTCATCACTATTGAAATCAACATACTCGGGGTGTGATACCTTTGGGCCTTTAGCCATGAAACATCTTCCAATTCCTTCATTTGGTGAATCAAATATGTCATAGGAGTTGGTTGATACAAGTGCTAGACCGGCAAAACCTTCATCTTGAGTATATTCGGAGTCGGAGTGATAACTTCTCTCGGAGTGGTTGTCGGAGTCGGAACCAGATACCCGTTCACCAACATGACCTTGATGTCTTCGTTTTGTATATCTCCTTGATGACTTGTCCTTCCTTTCCTAGTCCTTGCTTCTGCGAGAGGTTCTTCGTTCATAACGATCATCTCTACCCTTTCTCTCTCTTGGAGGTGATTCTTCTCTTCTACTTCTCCTTTTAGGTGAGTCTTCTCTTCTTTTGTAGGGAGCCGTACACTCATTGGAGTAGTGTCCGGGTCTTCCGCAATTGTAGCAATTTTGTACACGACTAGAAGTTCTTTTGTCATTGTAGGACCTTGACTTCGAACTTCTTTCTTTTCTTCTACTCTTGTAGAACTTACTGAAGTTCTTCACCATTAGGCTCAATTATTCATTGAAGACTTGTTTCTCACTAGATGATGTAGGAGCATCACATGAAGCTTTGTAAGGGCCACTAGACTTGTCGTGAAGCTCTTCTTTATCTTTAAGTGACATCTCACGAGCAGCAATTCTACCAATGACTTCTGTTGGCTTGAGATATTTGTAATTGGGCATCATTTGGATCAATGTGCACACGATATCATATTTTACATCCAAGGCTCTTAGGATCTTCTTGATGATGAATCTATTGGTCATCTCTTCACTTCCTAAGACGGCAATCTCATTTGTGATGAGAGCAAGCCTAGAATATATTTCAGCGACACCTTCACCATCCTTCATTTTGAACTTGTCAAGCTGACTTTGAAGCACATCCAATTTGGATTCCTTGACGGAGTCTGTACCTTCATGCATATCAATCAAAGTATCCCAAATTTCCTTAGCATTCTCAAGACAACTGATTTTGCTGAATTCTTCGGGGCACAATCCATTGAAGAGGATATCGAAAGCTTGAGCATTGTATTGCAACATCTTCAATTCTTCAGCGGTATCTTTTTGATTTGGTTCCCTCCCATCGAAGAATTCACCTTGCAAGACAATACACACAATGGCCCAAACGGCGGGGTTATGTCCAAGAATATGCATTTTCATCTTATGCTTCCAAATAGCAAAATTAGTACCATCAAAGTAAGGACCTCTATGGTGGTAATTTCCCTCTCTAGATGCCATACTCGCCTAGGTTGTGAAACCAAGGCTATGATCACCAAAGCTATGGAAATCAAGGCAAATGGAGACCAAAGCTCTAATACCACTTGTAGGATCGAAAGTATGTCTAGAAGGGGGTGATTAGACTACTTGACCAAATAAAAATCTAGCCTTTTCCCAATTTTATGTCTTGGCAGATTTTAGCAACTTAACACAAGTCAAGCAATCAACCTACACATGCAATTCTAAGAGTATAGCAGCAGAATGTAAATCATTACATATGAAGGTAAAGGGGAGGAGTTTGGAGGGAGCAAACGCAATGCAGACACGGAGATTTTTGGCATGGTTCCGATAGGTGGTGCTATCGTACATCTAGGTTGATGGAGACTTCAACCTACGAAGGGTAACAGTTGCGCGAGTCCAAGGAGGGCTCCACCCATGAAGGGTCCACGAAGAAGCAACCTTGTCTATCCCACCATGGCTATCGTCCATGAAGGACTTGCCTCACTTGGGTAGATCTGCACGAAGTAGGCGATCTCCTTGCCCTTACAAACTCCTTGGTTCAACTCCACAATCTTGACGGAGGCTCCCAAGTGACACCTAACCAATCTAGGAGACACCACTCTCCAAAAGGTAATAGATGGTGTGTTGATGATGAACTCCTTGCTCTTGTGCTTCAAATGATAGTCTCCCCAACACTTAATTCTCTCTCACGGATTTGGATATGGTGCAAAGATGATTTGAGTGGAAAGCAACATGGTGAAGGCTAGAGATCAAGATTCTTGTGGTTGGATTGGAATTTCTTGGTCTCAACACATGAGTAGGTTGTTCTCTCTAAGAAAATGAATGTTGGAAGTGTTGGCACATTCTGATGGATCTCTCACAAATGGAGAGGGGGTGGAGGGGTATATATAGCCTCCACACAAAATCTAACCATTACACACGATTTACCAAACTCGGTGGGACTGAATAGTGAAACTCGATGACACCGACCTGGTTTAAAATGTGAATGTTAGGCTTTTCGGTGGGACCGACAGTACCAACTCGGTGATATCGATTTCAATAATAAGTAAACAGAGACTTGGCCAGGCAAACTAGGTGGGACCGATCGCTCATTTCAATTTTACAAAGAGTTTGCATTGCCAAATCGGTGGGACCAATTGCTCATCTCGGTTAGACTGAAATGTTAGAAAGGGAAACAGACAGTTTGCAATCCCATCTTGGTTAGACCGAGATCACTATTGGTAAGACCAAACTGATTAGGATTTCTGGCAATGGCAATGTCAAGTGAACTCGGTGGCGCCGGCTAGATCAAATCGGCGGGGTCGAGTTTGACTTTAGGTTTAGGACATATGTGGAAATGAGAAAGTGGTTGAGGGCTTTTGGAGCATATCACTAAGAATTTTTAGCAAGCAAGGCATTAAGCAACACCTCATCCCCATTTAATAGTATTGGCTTTTCCTATGGACTCAATGTGTCCTTAGCATTTTGAGGGGTCCACATCTATAGTCCATGCCATACCAATCATTGAACTTTCTGAAACATTAATCTTGAATGGATATTAGTTAAATGAGCTATATGTTGTTATGAATTACCAAAACCACCCGAGGATTAGTTGCACTTTCAGCGTCTTCATAGGATACCCAAATGAAACTGTTGGGTACACCTTTTATCATAGATCCGAAGGCAAGATATTTGTTGCTAAGAATGGATCTTTTTGGAGATGGAGTTTCTCTTGAAATAAGTGAGTGGGAGGAAAGTAGAACTTGATGAGGTAACTCTACCTTCTCTCGAATTGGAAAGTAGTTCATCACAGAAAACCATTCCCGTGATGCCTACACCAATTAGTGAGGAAGCTAATGATGAAGATCAAGAATCTTCTTATCAAGTTGCTACCGAACCTCCTAGGTCAACCAGAGGACGTTCCGCACCAGAGTGGGACGGTAATCCTATTCTGGAAGTCATGTTACTAGACCATGACAAACCTACGAACTATGAGGAAGCAATGATGAGCCCAGATTCCATGAAATGGCTTGAGGCCATGAAATCGGAGATAGGATCCATGTATGAGAACAAAGTATGGACTTTTGTTGACTTGACCGATGATCGGCAAGCCATAGAGAATAAATGGATCTTCAAGAAGAAGACTGATGTTGATGGTAATGTTACTGTCTACAAAGCTCGACTTGTTGCAAAAGGTTTTCGACAAGTTCAACGAGTTGACTACGATGAGACCTTCTCACCTGTAGCGATGCTTAAGTCTGCCCGAATCATGTAAGCAATTGCCACATTTTATGATTATGAAATCTGGCAAATGGACGTTAAAAATACATTCCTTAATGGATTTCTCAAAGAAGAGTTGTATATGATGCAACCAGAAGGTTTTGTCGATCCTAAAGATGCTAACAAAGTGTGCAAGCTCCAGCGATCCATTTATGGACTAGTGCAAGCATCTCGGAGTTGGAATATATGCTTTTATAGTGTGATCAAAGCATATGGTTTGATACAGACTTTTGGAGAAGCCTGTATTTACAAGAAACTGAGTGGGAGCTTTGTAGCATTTTTTATATAATATGTGGATGACATATTGTTGATGGGAAATGATATAGAATTTCTGGATTGCATAAAAGGATACTTGAATAAGAGTTTTTCAATGAAAGACCTCGGTGAAGCTGCTTATATATTAGGCATCAAGATCTATAGAGATAGATCAAGACACTTAATTGGACTTTCACAAAGCACATACCTTGATAAAGTTTTGAAGAAGTTCAAAATTGATCAGTCAAAGAAAGGGTTCTTGCCTGTATTACAAGGTGTGAAATTGAGTCAGACTCAATGCCCGACCACTGCAGAAGATAGAGAGAAAATGAAAGTCATTCCCTATGCCTCGGCCATAGGTTCTATCATGTATGCAATGCTATGTACCAGACCTGATGTGTGCCTTGCTATAAGTCTAGCAGGGAGGTACCAAAGTAATCCAGGAGTGGACCACTGGATAGCGGTCAAGAACACCCTGAAGTACCCGAAAAGGACAAAGGATACGTTTCTCGTTCATGGAGGTGACAAAAAGCTCGTCGTAAATGGTTACGTCGACGCTAGCTTTGACACTGATCCAGATGACTCTAAGTCTCAAACCGGATACGTATTTATATTGAATGGTGGAGCTGTCAGTTGGTGCACTTCCAAGCAAAGCATCGTGGCGAGATATACGTGTGAAGCGGAGTATATAGATGCTTCAGAAGCAATGAATGAAGGAGTCTAGATGAAGGAGTTCATATCCGATCTAGGTGTAATACCTAGTGCATTGGTTCCAATGAAAATCTTTTGTGACAATACTGGAGCAATTGCCTTGGCGAAGGAATCCAGATTTCACAAGAGAACCAAACACATCAAGAGACGCTTCAACTCCATCCATGATCAAGTCAAGGAGGGAGACATAGAGATTTGCAAAATACATATAGAACTGAATGTGGCAGACCCGTTGACTAAGCCTCTTCCACAAGCAAAACATGATCAGCACCAAGAATACATGGGTGTTAGAATCATTACAATGTAATCTAGATTATTGACTCTACTACAAGTGGGAGACTGAAGGAAATATGCCCTAGAGGCAATAATAAATTTGTTATTTATATTTCCTAATATCAGGATAAATATTCATTATTCATGCTAGAATTGTATTAACTGGAAACTTGGTACATGTGTGGATACGTAGACAAAACACAGTGTCCCTAGTAAGCCTCTACGAGACTAGCTTGTTAATCAAAGATGGTTAAGTTTCCTAACCATAGACATGAGTTGTCATTTGATGAACGGGATCACATCATTAGAGAATCATGTGATGGATGATGACCCACAAGTATAGGGGATCTATCATAGTCCTTTCAATAAGTAAGAGTGTCGAACCCAACAAGGAGAAGAAGGAAATGATAAGCTGTTTTAGTAAGGTATTCTCTGCAAGTACTGAAATTATCGGTAACAGATAGTTTTGTGATAAAGTAATTTATAGCGGGCAACAAGTAACAAAAGTAAACAAGGTGCAGCAAGGTGGCCCAATCCTTTTTGTAGAAAAGGACAAGCCTGGATGAACTCTTATATAAAGGAAAGCGCTCTCGAGGACACATGGGAATTATCGTCAAGCTAGTTTTCATCACGCCCATATGATTCGCGTTCGTTACTTTGATAATTTGATATGTGGGTGGACCGGTGCTTGGGTACTGCCCTTCCTTGTACAAGGATCCCACTTATGATTAACCCCTCTTGCAAGCATCCGGAACTACAAAATAAGTATTAAGGTAAACTTAACCATAGCATGAAACATATGGATCCAAATCAGCCCCTTACGGAGCAACACATAAACTAGGGTTTAAGCTTCTGTCACTCTAGCAACCCATCATCTACTTATTACTTCCCAATGCCTTCCCCTAGGCCCAAATAATGGTGAAGTGTCATGCAGTCGATGTTTACATAACACCACTAGAGGAAAGACAGCATACGTCTCATCAAAATATCAAACGAATACCAAATTCACATTACTAGCTACTTATAGCAAGACTTCTCCCATGTCCCCAGGAACAAACGTAACTACTCACAAATCATATTCATGTTCATAATCAGAGGGGTATTAATATGCATAAAGGATCTGAACATATGATCTTCCACCAAATAAACCAACAAGCATCAACTACAAGGTGTAATCAACACTACTAGCAACCCATACGTACCAATCTAAGGTTTTGAGACAAAGATTGGATACAAGAGATGAACTAGGGTTTGAGATGAGATGGTGCTGGTGAAGATGTTGATGGAGATTGACCCCCTCCTGATGAGAGGATCAATGGTGATGACGATGTTGATGATTTCTCCCTCCTGGAGGGATGTTTCCCCGGCAGAACAGCTCCGCCGGAGCCCTAGATTGGTTTCGCTAGGTTCCGCCTCGAGACAGCGGCGCTTCGTCCCGGAAGCTTCCTTTTGATTTTTTCCAAGGTGATAGACTTCACATAGCAAAAGATGGGCACCGGAGGCCTGCCGGGGGGCCCATGAGGCAGGGGCGCACCTAGGGGGGTAGGGCGTGCCCGCACCCCCATGGATGGTTGGTGGTCCCCCTCTGGTGCTTTCTTCGTCCAATATTTTTTATATATTCCAAAACCGACTTCCGTGGAGTTTTAGGACTTTTGGAGTTGTGTAGAATAGGTCTCTAATATTTGCTCATTTTCCAGCCCGGAATTCCAGCTGTCGGCATTCTCCCTCTTCATGCAAACCTTGTAAAATAAGAGAGAATAGGCATACGTATTGTAACATAATATGTAATAACAGCCCATAATGCAATAAATATCGATATAAAAGCATGATGCAAAATGGACGTATCAACTCCCCCAAGCTTAGACCCCGCTTGTCCTCAAGCGGAAGCCGATGACGAAAAATATGTCCACATGATTAGAGATGGAGGTGTCGATAAAATGAAATACGGACATGAGGGTGTCATGATCATTCTTATAACAGCAACACACACACACACATATATATATATTCATATGATTTCTTATACTAAAGTAACAATCTATTCACAATGTGAAGTATGAATCAGAAACTTCATTGAAAACTAAGAAACTACAATCTCAGTCATTGAAGCAATTGCAATTTATCATAACATCGGAAAGAGTCAATATAAGAGCTTTTCAGTAAGTCCACATACTCAACTATCATTTAGTCTTTCACAATTGCTAACACTCACGCAATACTTATGAGTATGAAGCTTTAATCGGACACGGAGAAAGATAGGGGCTTATAGTTTTGCCTCCCAACCTTTTACCTCAAGGGTAATGTGAACAATAATAGTTTATGAAAACCCACATCCAATTAGCTATATATATCAGGATCTTTCCAACACACAGTTCTTGCCAAAGGATAAAATGTAAAAAGAAAAGGTGAAGATCACCATAACTCTTGTATAAAGTATAGGACAAAAATAAAGATAGGCCCTTCACAGAGGGAAGCAGAGGTTTTCATGTGTTTTTACGGTTGGATGCACAAAATCTTAATGCAAAAGAACGTCACTTTATATTGCCACTTGTGATATGGACCTTTATTGTGCAGTCCATCGCTTTTATTTCTTCCACATCACAAGATTGTATAAAGCTTATTTTCTCCACACTAATAGATCATACATATTTAGAGAGCAATTTTTATTGCTTGCAACAATAACAACTTACTTGAAGGATCTTACTCAATACATAGGTAGATATGGTGGACTCTCATGGCAAAACTGGGTTTAAGCATATTTGGAAGCACAAGTAGTATCTCTACTTGGTGTAAATAATTTGGCTAGCATGAGGGGGAAAGGCAAGCTCAACATGTTGGATGATCCATGACAATATAATTTATTTCGGATGTAATAAAACATAACCCATTACGTTGTCTTCCTTGTCCAACATCAACCTTTTAGCATATCATATTTTAATGGGTGCTCACAATCATAAAAGATGTCCAAGATAGTATATTTATATATGAAAACCTCTCTTTCTTTACTACTTCCTATTAATTGCAACGATGACTAAAACTATGTTTGTCAACTCTCAACAACTTTTATTCATCATAATCTTTATATGTGAAGTCATTACTCTCCATAAGATATATATGATCTCTTTATTTCTTTTTATTCTTACTCTTTTTTCTCAAGATCATAGCAAGATAACCAAGCCCTTGACTCAAAACTAATCTTTATTGTATATAGCTCACAGACTCGATTACATAGAAGGATCATAAAGCAAAACTCAAAACTAGATCATACAAAACTTTATTCTATTATATCAAGATATAACCAAAAGGATCGAACTAAGAAAAACGGTAATGATAGATGTGTGATGGTGATACGATACCGGGGCACTCCCCCAAGCATGGCAGTTGCCAAGGGGAGTGCCCATACCCAATACTCAATTCGCCTTTGGTGGTAGTGATGATGGAGTTATTGATGATGTAGGCTTGTCGTCCATCTTCCAAGGCATAGGCTCACCATCATAGAAGGATGACCGAGTCTCCGGGATCCTCAAATCCCCAGACAAACCCATCCTCTTGAATCTATATTCATACTCACAGTTTTGGTTTTGCAGGTCATAGATCTGGGCTTGGAGGTGCTCGATTTTCTCGTGAAGCTTGAAGATGGTCTCCCCAATGTGGCATCCATCTTGTGATTGTTTGTGAACTCCATGATCATCATGTGGTTGGCATCAAGTCCGTGTTCCACCATCCCCTGGGACTTGAAAACTTGTTGCTCCATTGCTTCGAGTCTTGTCTCCACGCTTACGGTCCTCCTTGGTCCCTCAACATCACGGATGCGCAGCACCCCCTCACGCACGGTTTGAGGGTGTTGCAGCACCTCCGCGAGGTAGGGGTTGATGACCCTCTCGAAAAACTTGTCCTTGGGGGCGCTTGAAGATGTCATGGTGATCTGGATCTGTCAGAAAAACAGCTTGAAACAAAAACAAAGGATATTTGCATGGTACGGTGGTCAAAACCTTCAGGAGATTATATAATGAATTTTTACCGATCAAAAGATGTATCATGCAAGAAAACGGAGTCCGGAGGACACACGTGGTGCCCACGAGGCAAGGGGCACGCCCAGGGGATAGGGCGCGCCCTCCACCCACGTGGATGCCTTGTGTACTTTCTGGACTACTTCTAATTTTCCTACTTTCTTAAATATTCCAAAATGGAGAAAAATTGATATTAGAACTGTTTTGGAGTCGGTTTACTTACCGTACCACATACATCTTCCTTTTCGGAGGCTGAAACATTCTGGAAGGTGTCCCATATATACTCCTCCGGGGTTACGGTTTCAATAAAATTAGTTTCAACATTTATAGGATTACCTGAGATATAATGATTGATTCTTTGACCATTCACCACCTTCGGATTTGTGCCTTTGAAGTTGTTGATTTTTATGGCACCGGAACGATAGACCTCCTCAATAATGTAAGGACCTTCCCATTTAGAGAGGAGCATTCCTGCAAAAAATCTTAAACAAGAGTTCTATAACAATACATAATCGCCCACATTAAACTCACGTTTTTGTATCCTTTTGTCATACCATCTTTTAACTTTTTCTTTAAACAGTTTGGCATTTTCATAGGCCTGGGTTCTCCACTCATCAAGTGAGCTAATGTCAAATAGTCTCTTCTCACCGGCAAGTTTGAAATCATAAATGAGCTCTTTAATGGCCTAAGATGCTTTATGTTCTAGTTAGAGAGGTAAGTGACATGCTTTTCCATAACCATCTTATACGGAGACATACCCATAGGATTTTTACATGCAGTTCTATAGGCCCATAATGCATCATCAAGTTTCTTGGACCAATTCTTTCTAGATCTATTAACAGTCTTTTGCAAAATTAATTTAAGCTCTCTATTGCTCAGTTCTACTTGACCACTAGACTGTGGGTGATATGGAGATGCAATTCTATGATTAACATCATACTTAGCAAGCATTTTATGAAAAGCACCATGAATAAAATGTGAACCACCATCAGTCATTAAGTATCTAGGGACTCCAAACCTCGGAAAAATAACTTCTTTAAGCATCTTAATAGAGGCGTTATGATCAGCAGTACTAGTTGGAATAGCTTCTACCCACTTAGTAACGTAATCAACAACAACTAAAATATGTGTATACCCATTAGATGAAGGAAACGGTCCCATATAATCAAAGCCCCAAACATCAAATGGTTCAATAACAAGTGAATACTTCATAGGAATTTCTTGACGTCTACTAATATTACCAATTCTTTGACATTCATCACAAGACAAGACAAATTTACGGGCGTCCTTGAAAAGAGTACGCTAATAAAAACCGGATTGCAATACCTTATGTGTAGTTCTACCTCCAGCGTGGTGTCCTACATAAGCCTCAGAGTGACACTTGCGTAGGATCTATTCCTGTTCATGCTCAGGTACACAACGTCTAATAACACCATCTACTTCTTTATAAAAGTGTGGGTCATCCCAGTAGTAATGTCTTAAATCATAGAAAAACTTGTTCTTTTCCTGATAGGTGAAACTAGGTGGTATAAATTTAGCAAAAATGTAATTAGCATACCATGGAGCAGTACGAGGATCATTTATGACAGCTAATTGTTCATCAGGAAAGCTATCATCAATAGGTAGTGGGTCATCAAGAACATTCCCTAACCTAGATAAGTTATCTACAACGGGGTTCTCAGCTCCCTTTCTATCAATAATATGCCAATCAAATTCTTGTAGTAGGAGAAACCATCTAATAAGTCTAGGTTTAGCATCTTTCTTTTCCATAATATATTTAATAGCAGCATGATCGGTGTGAACAGTTACTTTAGAGTCAACAATGTAAGGTCTGAACTTATCACAAGCAAATACAACTGCTAAAATTTCTTTTTTAGTAGTAGCTTAATTTCTCTGGGCACTGTCTAGAATTTTACTAGCATATTGGATAACATTTAATTTCTTATTAACTCTTTGCCCTAGAAAAACACCTACAACATAATCACTAGCATCACACATTGTCGGGGAAACTGATCCACGAACACCTATGGGGCCGGCGGACCGAGCCCCTTTCGGTTCGGCGGGGGGCGGAGGTCGCACGAAGAGCGGATCGAGGCGAAGCACACGAGCAGTTTACCCAGCTTCGGAGCTCTTCGGAGAGATAATACTCCTACTGCTGCTTGTCTGATTGTATTGAGTGGTGTTCTTGCTCTCCAGGGAGAGAGTGTGATGTTTTCTGGACTACGAATGAATCGAAGCCGACTGTCTGAGGCTCCGAACCGAACCCCTCCCCTTTCTATGTTGCGCATGGGCCTCCTTTTATACGCTAAAGGGGTCACCGACAGGTGGCAACGCAGAGGAGGGTAAAAACGTAAAAAGCGAGGTAGTTGATACAGTTGCTTGTACAGTGCACTCTACCTAACCCTGATGGCAGGGGACAAGGGCATTAAATGCCCATCTGAGTCGCCCGAATAGTGCAGAAAAGGACCGTTAGGGGCGCCACCGTTCGCCACGATTGCGATCTTGTCAGCTTCGCATGCCACTACGCACCGCCGGCTGCACAGCCTCCCGCCACGCGCGCCCGGAGAGGCCCCCAGAGCGACACGTTGGTGGGTGCGCTGGAGCGTGGACGCAGAGTGGCCGCCTGCCGCGGCAAGCGCCTTGCCGCTGTCGTTATCTTCGCCGGGCCCAGAAGCTCGTCGCTCACCGGGCCTCGGTGTACCTTTTTTAGTCTTCCCGGCAAGCTCCTCTTGCCGGGGCCTTGCTGCCTTGCTGGAGTGCGTGGCGCGTCGCGGCAAGTTCCTTGGAGCGCCTTGGTTGGCCTTCCCGGCAAGCTCCTCTTGCTGGGGTCTTGTCTCCTTAGCTTAAATACTTTGTTCTTGGATGGCTCCAAGGGAACCTTGGGGGATCTTGGCGTTCGCCCGGCAAGCCTTTGCCGCGGGGTGCTGCAACTGCCCATGCACAAGTTCGGGGTACTAGGGTACCCCTATTCTAGTACACCGACAGGAGCCCCCGGGCCTGGGCCAGACACGGTGCCGAGCGCTGTTGGGCCAGGCCCAAGACAGGGCACGGGCACACGCGAGCTGGGCCACGCCAAATCTTGTTCCGTATCCACCGCATTCTCTCCCATAACGGCACGCGTTGAATGCGGCATCGTGGGAGAGATCGTGGGTGGTTGTTTATTTGGAAGGCCGAAACGTCCGCCCCGTCCCTCTTTATAAGCAGAGGAAACAGAGGCAGTTCGTTCCCCCTCGCTGGTTGCTGCTACTCCTTCTTCACAAACTCTGCCGCTCCCCCCTTCTTCTCGAAGCCGAGAGAGCAGCGCTCCACCCTCCATTGCCACCAGCATAACCACGCCGTCGACCTTCCCCACCACCTCCGCCATGGCCCCGAAAGCCGACAAGGGAAAGGGTGTGAAGTCGGCCAAGGCGCAGCGGCTCGTGGCGCTGCGGAAGGAGCGAGTGATTTTCACCCCCCAGATCGGCGTGCAAGAGCTGAGGGAGTACTTCTACCTCTTTTGGGCGACGGAGACGCGTGCGCATCCGCGCACGAGGGTACTCCCGGCCGCTGCCTCGGAGTCGGGTCCAAATGGGTACCCGTTCTTCCCGCTATTCTTCTATTGCGGGCTCTGCCCGCCCTTCTCGGAGTTCTTCTGTGATATTATGAACACATATGGCTTCTACCTCCTTGACTTCACCCCCAATGCTGTCCTGACCATGGCAGTTTTCGCACACTTGTGCGAAAACTTTGTCGGTGTCCACCCTAGTGTTGCCCTTTTCCGCCACTTCTTCATACCTCGGGTAGAGAGAGGAGAGCCGCTTGCCGGAGGGATTTCCTGGGTCTCGAGAGTCGGCAAGAAAGAGGCGTACTTGGAGGGTGAGCTTCGCAGCAAGTGGGAGGAGTGGAGAGCGGAGTGGTGTTGGATCGTCGAGGAGGATCCGCAGCCCTTCACCTCCGTGCGCCAAACTCCAATAGTGCGCGGCAATGATTGGAGCAACATGGCCCCGGAAGACGAGAGGCTGAAGATCTCCATCACTAGGATTCTTCGCCTCAGGCTTGCCGGGCTCACCGTAGGTGCTGTCGGGGCAGATTTCCTCCGCCGCCGCATTGCCCCCCTGCAGGAGAGGGGGAGGCCCGCCTGGGAATTCAAGAATTCAGCGGACATCATGAGGCTGCGGCCGGGCCTCAACTACAACTTCATTGTCTTGGAGTTGGACGCAATGCTCTTGGAATTATTCAAACGCGACCCCCAGCACCCATTCACATTGCCGAGGGGCGTAGTTCCTTTGTGCAATAACTCTTCGCTTGACCGGATCCGCGCCATGATGCCATTGTGCGATTCACACGGCATCGTCCCAACTTGGCAAGAGCCTGCGGATGACGTTGTGCAAGCGTTCTTCGACACCTTGGAGGAAGTGCCGGTCCATGCCGACGAGCAGAAGAGCCTCACCCGTGACACCACCGACGAGGAGCTGCAGCTCATCGCTACTAGGGCGGAAGAGGCTGCGGCTGCAGCTGCTGCGGGTGTGTTTGGGTTTACTGTGGAGGAGGCGGAGGCTGCAGAGGCGGCAAACCTTGCCAACTGCGCGGAGTTCATGGGCGAGGAGGAGCCTGCCGGTTCTGTAGCCGAGTCGAGCGAGGCCGGCGAGGAGGAGGCTGACCCTTCAGAGAGCTTGCCGCAGGCGGAGCCCCCGGCCCCGCCAAGGAGGCGCCTTCGCAGGGCCGGGGACGCAGCGGGGCGGCAGCCGGCTCCACAGCCACCGAGCCGCGCGACGCGCTCTACCGCGGCAAGCAATGTTGCCGCGGGAGCGCCTCACACAACAGCGGCAACTGGAGCGGGATCTTCCCGGGCCACTGCCACTGCCCCCACCAAGCGGGCAAGGGATCCTACTCCTCCACCTCGCCGCACCGGAGGAGGGCCGGACTTCGATCTTTCCACGCTCAGCTCCGACAAGGAGGAAGAAGAGTGAGTTTCTTTGGTGCTCTTATAATCCTTCAATCTTGCTGTTTATATCTTGTATCTGACTTGCTCCAACCTGGACTCCTTTCTTTTCAGAACACTGGCCCAGAGAACGGCGAAGAGGGCCAAGGCCGCGGTGATCGTCATCGAGGATGACCCCATTGTGTCGGCAGGAGGTGGGCCTGAGACCACCTTGACGGACCCGGCAATCACCCCTCAGAGCAGCCCCCAGCGCAGCCCCCAGCGTAAGTTCATAGTTTAGCCTTCTGCTGCCGGGCGCGCTTGAGTGCTTTTTCCTTTGTTGATATCTTGCTTGTTGACTTGTGCAGGAGCAGAGCAGCCCCATCAGGAGTGCCCGGAGGCCGGTCCCGAAGCGCCACCTGCTTCGACTGTGCCGTCAAGGGAGGAGTCCCCGGCAAGGGAGCGCTCTCTGGCAAGGGGGGACTCTCCGGCAATGGACAGCACTGCTGATCCTGCGACGACCGAGGCCGCAACTGAAGATCTTGGCGCAGGTAATCCACTTGCCCATAAACTTCCCCTTGGGTTCTGCTTCTTCCGTTTTTCCTTTCTTGGATTTTTGATTGATTTTCCTCCCTTCTTCGTTCTTCAGACCCATCTTTGGCTGAGCCAATGGAGGCAGAGGGCACCGGCGAGGAAGGTGCCGGTGCTGATGAGACCGCCGGCGAGGGGGCCGCCAGGGCTGCTGCTGCGGAAGCCGGCGAGGGGTCGGGCGATCGCACTGACGACCCTGAGGCCGCAGGAGCGCCGGGCGCTGGGCCGACCGACAAACCCTCTGCCGCTTCTGCGGAGCCGGGCTCCGAGGAGCCCCAGCCCGGCGCCTACTTGCAGGTCGGCGACAATATCTTCATCAAGCTACCCTGGGCATCGAGCTCCTGGGCGCCGGTCGAGGGGGAGACTTTTGACGGGGAGGTGCTCGCCTCTGCTGGACTGTCATTGGTTGACGCGCCCGGCAGCAGCAGCGGCGAGGCTGAGGAGGAGCAGCTGCTGCGGAAGCTGCTGTCACTCTACCGCACCCGGCAAGCCAAGCTGGCTTCCCGGGAAGCGCTTGTCGCGAAGGCGGGAGTTGACATGGAAAAGCGCGCGGAGGAGCTCCGGGACCAAAATCAAGAAGCTCTCCGGTCCCTGGCGCAGGAGCGGGAGCGAGTCGACGAGGAGCGCACGACCTTTCTTCTCGAGAAGGCCGAGGCTGAGGAGGAACAAAGGCTGGCCGCCGAGAAGCAGTCCGCGCGGGAAGGTGAACTAGTGCAGCGGAAGGCCCACCTCGACAGCTACGAGGAAGAGCTCGCCGAGCGCGAGCAAGCACTTGGCGGGGCGCTCAAGGAGGCAAAGGACGCCACGGCAACTGCAGAGGCCGCCAAGAAAAAGCTAGAGGAGAAGGTGGCGCAGCTGGAGGCCGACATTGGGAAGAGAGGCGAGGAGCTTTCCGCGCTCAAGCGTGAGCGCGAGAAGGATGCTGCCGCCCATGGTGAGCTGCAAGGCCTTCTCGCTGAGAGGGGCAAGGAGCTCAGCGCCGCCAAGGATTCCAAAGCAGACCTGGAGCTGAAGCTGGCCACGCTGACGCAGACGCTGGAGGCCACCAAGGAGCGGGAGAAAACCTTGGCGGAGAAGGTCAAGGCTGACGCGGCGCTGCTAGAGAGCATTGCAGTTACCCAGAACTCGTTCAGAGACACCGTGGAGCACTGGACCGAGGGTCCGGTGAACACTGCCGCAGTCATCAATGAGGAGCTGGCGCAGCTGGGGATGGAGGACTTTGGGTATCCTTCCGACGAGAGTCTTCAACCCAGCGCCAAGCTCAGCCTGCTCTTCAAGGGCGTGGCGACGACACTCCAGCGGCTCCGGGAGAGGATCCCGAAGCAGTTGGCCGACGAGTTGCGCAAAATCTGCGCCGGGGTTCTCCAGAAGGTGCTGATGAAGGTAGCCTTCCGCAATCCAGGCCTCAGCTTCACCAACGTCCTCAGGTCCTTGCCGCCTGACGCCGATCTGGATGCACTCAAGGCCCTTGTCGCACCCATTGTGGACAAGGTGAGCGAGATCAAGAGAGTCGAGGGCGGACGCGTAGATTAGGCCGCCCATTTCTTCTTTTCCCTTGTCGCTGCTAATCATGTTATGAAAACAGTCTGTTGGAGCTGCAACAAGTTATCTTGTAATATAACTTTATTTCTGTTATCAATTGCAATGTTATTTCCTCTACTAGATTCCTTCCTTTGTATGTTATTACCCTACGCTTCTAGGGAACTTGTCGGCGCAGGCGCCCGAGCCGCGAGCGCTGAGTGCGGAACTTCAGCAGCCTGCTGGCGGCGCTGCTTCCGACAAGAAACCTTGTCGCGACTAGATGCAGCACGCTTAAGCTGTTGAGCAGACTCGAAACAAAGTAAGGGCGCAGCTAGCCACGAGTTGGTTCCTCCGCGCACATGTTTTCCATACAAAGCAGGGTCGTTCGAGGAAGATAACTCAAAAATTTTCCATACAAAGCAGGGTCGTTGCTCAAACTTTGGCAACTTAGCTTTTCTGTCATTTGCTTCCCAGTAAGGCAAGTCTTTGCTTGAACGACGCCTGATCCATACCACAATCTTCTCCTTCCCCCCCGGCAAACTTGTGTGCAAGAGTCTTCTTCTTCGTGCGACCTCCGCCCCCCGCCGAACCGAAAGGGGCTCGGTCCGCCGGTCCCATAGGTGTTCGTGGATCAGTTTCCCCGACATCTTTGGCGCGCCAGGTAGGGGGTGTCGAGATTGTGTGAACCAGATCCGGCGTTCACACGAGCTAGATCCTTATTCCCTTCATCAACATGCCACCGAAGAAGAAGACTTCGGCGGCAGCCGCTCCATCCACGTCACTTCCGCCACCGTTGGAGCAAACGAGTGGTGGGATGGACGCCGGCGGAAGAAAGGACGTCGACGAGGAAGCTCATGATGCCGCCAGGTCCAAGAACAAGGCTGCACAAACCTCGGCAACTGTATATGTTCCACGCCACTCTCAGGAGGCACAAGATCAACAGCGTCATGGCACTAGCAGTGCCATACGCATGATAGCCCAAGACCAAGCTGGTGGATCTCGGGGCACTCAAGACCAGCATGCACGCCAGCGTGCTGACACGAGCGGGGCACGGTCGCCTGGACGGGATACTGCTCCTTCTAACATAGTTAGAAGTTCGAGCACGTCCCGCTCCTCGTGCCGTCCGCCACTGCCACCCACCACCCCAGCAGAAGCTTTGGCACAAGCTCAACTTCTCCTAGATTACCCTCCGACGTCGGACAAGATCGACGAATGGAGGGCCACCATCCAGAATTCCATCAGCTACGCCAACAGCGACACTCCACGGCGGCCGAGCGCGTCGCCGCCACGACAGGACCGCCGGACGCGAGCCGGTGGCGACGAAACGGGCGGAGGTGCAACTACCATGCAATCACCGCCCCGAAGGCCAAGATCGCCGACTCGCCGGATCCACCTCGACAGCGACTCCACCGCATCGTCGGATCCACGAGCTCGTCGCGATCAGCGCCAAGTTCTTCATGATCGACAACAAGAAGACGCTCGAACCCGCATCGAGCACCGAAGAGAAGCGCGACGTCAATCCGACAAGCGCGCTGGGCCCTCTGTTGACATGCATGCGCCAGGGGAACCGGGCGATCTGCCATACGCGGTAGGTTGTCCTGCGTTCACTCATGAGCTGCGGCAAGTCCAGTGGCCCAGCACAAAGAACTTCAAGCCAGACGTACCGGAGAAGTACGATGGCAAGACGCATCCGTCAGAGTTCCTCAGCATCTACACCATTGCGGTGCAAGCTGCCGGGGGACGAGATGACAAGATCCTTGCCAACTACTTCCCGCTGGTGCTCAAGCCCAACGTCAGATCCTAGCTCATGCACTTGCCGGACAACTCCATATCCTCTTGGGCTGATCTGTGCCATCAGTTTGTCGGCGCCTTCACAGGCGGACACAAGCCTCATGGCCAGGAGAGTGATCTTCATCTGCTCGCCCAGAAGGAAGGAGAGCCCCTGCGCAAGTACATTCAGAGATTCAGTAGCGTACAGCACAACATCCCAGACGTCCACCCTGCCGCGGTGATCAGCGCGTTCCATCAGAACGTGCGGAACCGCAGGATGCGGGAGGAAATGGCGATGTGCAAGATCAGGGACGTCAGTGAGTTATATGCGCTGGCCGACAAGTGTGCGTGTGCTGAGGAAGGGAGGAGACTCCCCAGAGAAAATAATAATATGGAGCTCTTCTGCTTGTTACTGCTTACTGGATGTAGATGCTGCACAAAGTGTCAGATAATCGTACGCAAGAAAGGAACTAACGCATGAAATGGACAAACTGTGCGGAGCACATGGGGTTTTACTTATGCACGGGATCTGCGCCCGGCTTTGTACAAAGGATTACATGCAACAGCGGCAAGACTTTTACAAAAGGTGGTTGCCGGAACGGGTTCCGGCAACCGCGCCTTATGGGAAAAACTTACGAAGATGTTCTATGTTCCAGGAGTTGCTCACCGGAATGCCATCTTCGGTCTCAAGGCGGACAGCGCTAGGCCTTGTGACTCGTCTCACCCGATAAGGGCCTTCCCACTTCGGCGTCAACTTGTTGGAATTCTTGGCGGACTGAACGCGCCGAAGAACAAGGTCGCCTTCCTCGAAGCTTCTGGCTTTAACTTTGCGGCTATGATAGCGGCGCAAAGCTTGCTGGTATCGAGCAGCTCGTACAGCAGCCTGAAGACGATCTTCCTCAAGGAGCAGCGCGTCGTCTTGCCGCAACTGTTCTTGCTCGAGCTCATCATAAGCGAGCACTCGAGGTGATCCGTATACGAGTTCCGTGGGGAGAACTGCCTCTACTCCATAGACTAGAGCGAAAGGTGTCTGGCCAATGGCTCGATTTGGCGTCGTTCTGATCGACCAAAGAACCACCGGCAGCTCCTCGATCCAGTTCCTTCCGCACCTGTGCAGCCTGTCGAAAGTTCTGGTCTTGAGCCCGCGCAGCACTTCAGCATTCGCCCTCTCTGCTTGACCGTTGCTTCTCGGATGAGCAACAGAAGCGAAGCAGACCTTGGTGCCAAGGTCTTGGACATACTGCATGAAGGTGCGGCTCGTGAATTGCGTGCCGTTGTCGGTGATGATCCTGTTAGGGATCCCGAAACGGCAAACAATTGACCTGAAGAACTTGACTGCTGACTATGCTGTCACCTTCCTCACTGGCTGCACTTCCGGCCACTTTGTGAACTTGTCGATTGCGACGTACAAGTACTCAAAGCCCCCGACGCGCCAAAGATGTCGGGGAAACTGATCCACGAACACCTATGGGGCCGGCGGACCGAGCCCCTTTCGGTTCGGCGGGGGGCGGAGGTCGCACGAAGAGCGGATCGAGGCGAAGCACACGAGCAGTTTACCCAGCTTCGGAGCTCTCCGGAGAGATAATACTCCTACTGCTGCTTGTCTGATTGTATTGAGTGGTGTTCTTGCTCTCCAGGGAGAGAGTGTGATGCTTTCTGGACTACGAATGTATCGAAGCCGACTGTCTGAGGCTCCGAACCGAACCCCTCCCCTTTCTACGTTGCACATGGGCCTCCTTTTATACGCTAAAGGGGTCACCGACAGGTGGCAACGTAGAGGAGGGTAAAAACGTAAAAAGCGAGGTAGTTGATACAGTTGCTTGTACAGTGCACTCTACCTAACCCTGACGGCAGGGGACAAGGGCATTAAATGCCCGTCTGAGTCGCCTGAACAGTGCAGAAAAGGACCGTTAGGGGCGCCACCGTTCGCCACGATGGCGATCTTGTCAGCTTCGCATGCCACTGCGCACCGCTGGCTGCACAGCCTCCCGCCACGCGCGCCCGGAGAGGCCCCCAGAGCGACACGTTGGTGGGTGCGCTGGAGCATGGACGCAGAGTGGCCGCCTGCCGCGGCAAGCGCCTTGCCGCTGTCATTATCTTCGCCGGGCCCAGAAGCTCGTCGCTCACCGGGCCTCGGTGTACCTTGTTTAGTCTTCCCGGCAAGCTCCTCTTGCCGGGGCCTTGCTGCCTTGCCGGAGCGCGTGGCGCGTCGCGGCAAGTTCCTTGGAGCGCCTTGGTTGGCCTTCCCGGCAAGCTCCTCTTGCCGGGGTCTTGTCTCCTTAGCTTAAATACTTTGTTCTTGGATGGCTCCAAGGGAACCTTGGGGGATCTTGGCGTTCGCCCGGCAAGCCTTTGCCACGGGGTGCTGCAACTGCCCGTGCACAAGTTCGGGGTACTAGGGTACCCCTATTCTAGTACACCGACACACATAATTTTAAAGGGTAAATTCCAATCAAGAGGCTGAACAATAGGTGCACAAATCAAGGTTTTCTTAAGTATTTCAAATGCTTCTACACAATCATCATCAAAGACAAAAGGAACATCTTTTCGTAAAATATTAGTCAGAGGCCTAGAAATTTTTGAGAAGTATTTAATGAACCTCCTATAAAAACCGGCATGACCAGGGAGATCAACTAGAGTAGAAAAGGATTCATAGAAAGAAGCTACTATCTCAGAGTCAAGTCCATATTTAGTGCTAAATTCACGAAAAGCATCGGTATCCATAAAATATTTAACACAATCAAACTTACGTGTTATACCTGACTCCTTACCTTCGTCGAGTTCCCAATCTTCATAGTTGCGTTTAATTCTTTCCAATAAATCCCATCTGAATTCAATAGTCTTCATCATAAAAGAACCAGTGCAAGAAGTATTGAGCATGGAGCGATTACTGAGAGAAAGTCGAGCATAAAAATTTTGAATAATAATTTCTCTTGAGAGCTCATGATTGGGGCATGAATATAACATTGACTTAAGCCTCCCCCAAGCTTGAGCGATGCTTTCTCCTTCATGAGGCCAAAAATTATATATATAATTATGATCACGATGAACCAGATGCATAGGATAAAACTTCTGATGTAATTCCAATTTCAATCGGTTGTAGTTCCATGATCCAATATCATCACATAGCCTAAACCATGTCAATGCCTTTCCCTTCAAAGATAAAGGAAAGACCTTCTTCTTGATAACATCCTCGGGCATACCTGCAAGCTTAAATAATCCACAAATTTCATCCACATAGATTAGGTGCAAATCGGGATGCAATGTTATATCTCCTGTAAAAGGATTAGCTAGCACTTTCTCTATCATACCTGAAGGAATTTCAAAGTAAACATTTTCAGTAGGTTCAGCATGTTAAGGAGCAGCTCTTTTCTCTCCTCGTCGGGGTGAAGATATCCCGAACAAGCCCCTCAAAGGATTACTTTCCATAGTAACAAGTGACAGTAAATTTCAGCACACTATATAAATTTTTCCTTACCAAATTCCACCAACCAAAGGCGCTTCACTCCCAGGCAACGGCGCCAAAAAAGAGTCCTGATGACCCACAAGTATAGGGGATTTATCGTAGTCCTTTTGATAAGTAAGGGTGTCGAACCCAACGAGGAGCAGAAGGAAATGGTAAGCAGTTTTCAGCAAGGTATTCTCTGCAAGCACTGAAATTATCAGCAACAGATAGTTTTGTGATAAAGTAATTTGTAACGGGCAACAAGTAACAAATGTAAACAAGGTGCAGCAAGGTGGCCCAATCCTTTTTGTAGAAAAGGACAAACCTGGACGAACTCTTATATAAAGGAAAGCGCTCCCGAGGACACATGGGAATTCTCGTCAAGCTAGTTTTCATCACGCTCATATGATTCACGTTCGTTACTTTGATAATTTGATATGTGGGTGGATCGGTGCTTGGGTACTTACCTTCCTTGGACGAGCATCCCACTTATGATTAACCCCTCTTGCAAGCATCCGCAACTACAAAAGAAGTATTAAGGTAAACCTAACCATAACATGAAACATATGGATCCAAATCAACCCCTTACGAAGCAACGCATAAACTAGGGTTTAAGATTCTGTCACTATAGCAACCCATAATCTACTTATTACTTCCAAATGCCTTCCCCTAGGCCCAAATAATGGTGAAGTGTCATGTAGTCGACGTTCACATAACACCACCAGAGGAAAGACAACATACATCTCATCAAAATATCGAGCAAATACCAAATTCACATGACTACTTATAGCAAGAATTCTCCCATGTCCTCAGGAACAAACGTAACTACTCACAAATCATATTCATGTTCATAATCACAGGGTATTTAATATGCATAAAGGATCTGAACATATGATCTTCCACCAAATAAACCAACAAGCATCAACTACAAGGAGTAATCAACACTACTAGGAACCCACAGGTACCAATCTGAGGTTTTGAGACAAAGATTGGATACAAGAGATGAACTAGGGTTTGATATGGGATGGTGCTGGTGAAGATGTTGATGGAGATTGACCCCCTCCCGATGAGAGGATCAATGGTGATGACGATGGTGCTGATGTCCCCCTTCCGGAGGGATGTTTCCCCGGCAGAACAGCTCCGCCGAAGCCCTAGATTGGTTTCGCCAGGTTCCGCCTCGAGACGGCGGCGCTTCAGCCCGAAAGCTTCGTTCTGATTTTTTCCAGGGTGAAAGACTTCATATAGCAAAATATGGGCACCAGAGGCCTGCTAGGGGGCCCACGAGGCAGGGTGGACCCCTGTGACGCCCAGATAATTAAGCTTTGGTAACCCTCTAGTAATATTGCCACATCACCATGATTACTTTTGTTAATCTCGCGATGATTCAAACCTCATTCAAATTCAAATTTAAAATCAACTCAAACTATACAAGTTTTCAAAAAAATAAAGTAAATTGTTCATCATGTGGAAAATATTCATTTGCTAGTATTGGTGGTGAACCAACATTTTGCAAACTTTTTTAAATGCCCTAAACTATTCAAAGCAGTGGCCTAGATAATGATTTAATTACTATGTAACTATTAAAAAAATACTAAACTAGTTTATTTAATTGCTAAGCTAGTTGTGGTAGTAACCTAAATTAAAATACTAAATTAGGTGCAAGTTCTATATTTTATAAAACTAATTTGTGGTAATAAGAATTAGAGAGCAGAAAACAAATAAAACATTAAAAAAAGTTCCCCCTCCCCACTAGGCCATTGCCCGGCTGGCCACGAGGCCGCACCCAGGCCGGCCCACCTCCCCCTTATTTCCCCCTGTCGGCCGAAACCCTAGGCACGATGCCCACTCACCCCACTTCCCCGATTCCCCCTCGCTCCTCTCCCGCCCCCACAACCCGATCTGGATCCGGGCGCTAGCCCCTCGATCCCGACGACCGCGCCTGCCCGATGCGCCGGACGCCCCGACCTCGCCGCCCGCATCCCGTCGCCAGAGCCGCGTCGCTGCCTCCTCATCCCCACCGTCGAGCTCCATCATCGGATCGACCAGGTCGACCCCGACGCCGGCAAGTCCCCCGAATGGCACCACCCCCATTTTCGGCGGCACTGCCGCCGCCTCCCCGAGCCCATTGCCAATCCCCTACGAACCCCCGTGAGCTCCCCCCCTCGCGCTCCGGCCCGCACCACATCCGGTCGCCATGAACCCAACCTCGCGCCTTGCGCCGCGGCATCACCACCGGTGTGACCGAGCGCACTGGAGCTCATGCCCTCGCCGTGTTCCCGTGCTCCGCTCGACGCCCACTTGCCCTCAATCGCCGCGGCCCCGCTCTCTCCCTGTGCTCCTCTCCGTCCCGCACCACTAGCGCGCCCGCCTCCATTGGTCGCGCGCCCGCCGTTCTCCGCCTCTGCCTGCGCCCTTGCCGCGCCCCACCTCTTCCCCATGCCCGTGCGCTGCTGCCGTCATTGCTCTTTGCTGCTTCCCCCGTCGCCGCTCACTGGAGGCCGCCACCCGCACGCGCTCTGCCGCTCGGGCTGCCCTCTGCACCCGCCTCCTCCTCCAAGCGCTGCACCCCCTGCCCTGCAGTACCGCCCGCCGCGTCGTGCGTGGCCACCGGCCTGCGCATCTCCCTGCGCCACTGTTCGCCGCCGGCCCCGCCCGGGCTGCCGTGCCCGTCGCCGCCCAGGCTCGGCCTCCGCTCGAGCGCCCGCCCGGATAACCTCCGCCCGTTAACCCGCACGCCCGCAGCGCCCCTACGCCCGAATCGCCCAACGCTCGTTTGGCCCTATGGGCCTATGACAACCGGGCCCCACGACCCCAGAACGTATTTAAAAATAAAAAGTAATAATTAAAAATAAATAAATAATTAATTAAATTTGATTAATTAAGCTAATTAATTAACTAAACTAATTAAACTTGTTTAGTTAGTCTTAGTCAATGACAGCAGGACCCACATGTCAGTTTGACTTAGTCAACTGACTGCTGACGTCATGCTAACGTGAGCAAGCACTGTTCTGGATAATCTTGAATCAAAATAATTAAATAAATGCTAAAAATGATTTAAATATTTTAAAATCAATATAAAATAAACCGTAGTTCGGATGGAAAAACTTTGTACATGAAAGTTGCTCAAAACGACGAGACGAATTCAGATACGCAGGCCGTTCGTCCACCATGCATCCCTAGCATAGCGAACACACAACTTCCCTCCTCCAAGTCATTTGTCCGAAAACGCAAAACACCAGGGACATTTTCCCGGATGTTTCCCCCCTTCACCGGTATCACCTCATACCGCGTTAGGGCACACCTAGCACCGCTACTTGTCATGTCATGCATCGTTATGCATCTGTTTGCACTGTATTCATTGTTTCTTCCCCCTCTTCTCTCTGGTAGACTACGAGACTGACACCGCTGTTGGTGCCCCGATTGACTACGTTGTTGACAACCCTTCCTTCTTGCCAGACCAACCAGGCAAGCCCCCCCTTGATCACCAGATATCGCCTACTCTTCTCTCTACTGCTTGCATTAGAGTAGTGTAGCATGTTACTGCTTTCCGTTAATCCTATCCTGATGCATAGCCTGTCATTGTTGCTCCAGTTATTGGTACCTTACCTGCAATCCTAAATGCTTAGTATAGGATGCTAGTTTATCATCAATGGCCCTACATTCTGGTCTGTCTGCCATGCTATACTATCGGGCCGTGATCACTTGGGAGGTGATCATGGGCATATACTTATATACATATTATATGATACTTGTGGTGACTAAACTCGGCTCGGCTCGTAGAGTACCCGCGAGTGATTCACGGATTGGGTCCGAAAGGATGTTTGTCCGGACGGCCCTTTGAGTGGATCTTTGTGGCGGAGCGACAGGGTAGGTTGAGACCACCTAGGAGAGAGGTGGGCCTGGCCCTGGTCGGTGTCTGCGGTTATTTCAAAATAACATGCTTAACGAGATCTTGGTATTTGATCTGAGTCTGGCCACTGGCCTATATGCACTAACAAACTACACGGGAACAATTATGTGCACTCGACGTCGTGGTATCAGCCGAAGCCTTCTAGACGTCAGCGACTGAGCGGCACGCGCCGGGTTGGACTGGAACGCCTGCTCTTGTATAAGGGAGGCTAGGTCTGCTTGCCGGCCGCGTACGCAACATGCAGGTGTGCAATCTGCGATGGGCCCAGACCCCTGCGCCATAGGATTTATACTGGCGTGCTGACCTCTCTGTTGTGCCTAGGTAGGGTTGCGACGTGTTGATCTTCCGAGGCCGGGCATGACCCAGAAAAGTGTGTCTGGACAAAGGGGATCGAGCGTGTTGGGAATGTGGTGCACCCCTGCAGGGAAGTTTATCTATTCGAATAGACGTGTTCCTCGGTAAAAGGATGACCCAGAGTTGTACCTTGACCTTATGACAACTAGAACCGGACACTTAATAAAACACACCCTTTCAAGTGCCAGATACAACCGGTGATCACTCTCTTATAGGCGATGAGGGGAGGATCGCCGGATAGGATTATGCTATGCGATGATACTTGGTTAACTTACCATCTACTCTCTTCTTCTGCTGCAAGATGGAGGATACCAGAAGCATAGTCTTCGATAGGAATAGCTACCCCCCTCTTATTCCGGCATTCTGAAGTTCAGTCCACATATGCTACCCCTTTTCCATTTGATATAATTGCATGCATATGTAGTGTAGCTCCTTGCTTGCGAGTACTTTGGTTGAGTACCCACGGATGCTTTGCTCCCCCTTTTCCCCCTTTCTATACCCGTTTGTTGCGACCAGACGTTGGAGCCAGGAGCCAGACGCCACTGTCGTGGATGATTGCTACTACTCGGGAGGTGCCTACTACTACGTGCAGGCCGCTGACGACGACCAGGAGTAGTTTAGGAGGTTCCCAGGCAGGAGGCCTGCGCCTTTTCGATCTATATCCCAATTCGTGCTAGCCTTCCTAAGGAAAACTTGTTACTTATGTCTGTACTCAGATATTGTTGCTTCCGCTGACTCGTCTATGATTGAGCTCTTGTATTCGAGCCCTCGAGGCCCCTGGCTTGTAATATGATGCTTGTATGACTTATTTTATTTGTAGAGTTGTGTTGTGATATCTTCCCGTGAGCCCTTGATCTTGATCATACACATTTACATGTATGATTAGTGTACGATTGAATCGGGGGTGTCACAAGTTGGTATCAGAGCCGACTGCCTGTATGAATCCCCCTTTGACACTCCTTGGCCAAAGTCGAGTCTAGTCACTGAATTTTTTTTACTAACATGGTTGTGTGCCTTACGAGCCCACATTGCCATTTGGGTGGTATTAGGATCTTTTACTCCTCGTCCATACTCTGGGACTCTGATCTCTCTTCTATTCGGGTTAAATGATTTTGCTAACTCTAACTCTAGGTTCTCGTAAATACTTTCTCCCGAAGAGCCCCTTCATTCCAGATGATGGCCTGCTTCACCAGAAGATTTCGAAGATACTCTCTGTTATTCTCTCGAGACCTTGTGCCCACCACTTTTGCTATTCCCGACCATCGATAAATCCTTATGGATAACTGCTTACACTTGTCGTTCTTACCTTTGTTCCTAGTTGCCCCTATTACTTGATACCCTGAAAATTTCTTCGCTAATTCGAGAATCCTTTGTGCCCACCGCTTTGCACCTCTTTGCCGTAGACATACCCTTACGGATAATTTCACGCACTTATCGAGTATCCGCTCATCCCCAGTTGATTCATGTATTTCGCAAAAGTCTTCAAAATACCATTCGATCCCCGAAAATCCTCAACACCTATTGCTCTTGAAATTCTTGCTTGCTTGCATTATGATTAACCTCATAAGTCCAGTAATCTTATTGGCATCCTTAATCATTATCAGTTTGGGTCTGTGAATCAATATGTTGTGAATGCTCGCATTCCTTAATTAGATACTTCGTTTCATCCTTCCGGCTCAGACGTCATTTTAAACATGAGCTGGATCTTGACCAATCAAATTGCCATTGATTGTACCTCTAAGGCTATTCAACTTATCCATCCCTAATCAAAGCATTTCTTCTGATCCCTTGTCTTGGAATTCATAATTCCTTTGCATTTGAGCTTTGAGTTAGTCAGTTGTTTCTATCATCTGATCCCCTTGCATTCTTTCTTCTTCTGGTAGAGTACCTATACACATCAGCTCCGTTGTAGATCGTCAGATCCATTGTTGGATTTCATCCGACATCATCCTTAATATTCAATAACCTTGTGAGCCTTTCCACAAGTATATAATGCCTTTGGTAAATTGTATCCTCTGCCTTGTCAACCATGCTCTACTTTCGAGCTTGTGTTATTTACTCCTGAAGTTTGTGATATATGTTCCAAAGATGCCCCTATGGGTTGAACCTATGCCTTCCCTTAATCCATGTGAACCAAAGGTTTACACAAGTCATACCCTTCTGGTGTTTTACCAGATATTTTTCTACCATACAACTTCTCGTGAACGAGAAGTGAATGAAAGGTTATGCATTGTAGAAGTGGGAGTCGACCTTGAACCTTGTGTCCATGCCCATGGACACGATGTAGATCGTATCATTAAAGCTTCTGTTAAATTAATTATTTCCTCTGTATAAGTTCATTTTATATCTGGGATCTGGCCTTTTTCAATCATGGTTCCGACCATGTTCTCCTTTAAATACCATTTCCTATGCAAGTTTAAGCACTTGTCTTCTGCATAGCAATACCCCAGCCCAACCTCTACTTTTATCTGTTGTCGAGTATTACCCCCCGGTATCTCGAGATTATTACGAAACTGCATAACCTCTTATGAGTTCTTCATCAAGTACTACATCCTCACTAATCCCAATTTTCACGGGCTCTAAGATTTTAAACATTCAAGGACACCGTTAACTGAACCGAGCCTGCATTATGGTTCAACAACTCCAAGTAATCTTCTTTACTTATGAGTTTGTACCCGATCATGTCATTCCTAGCATGTTTGGCTATATCTTTATCATGATGATTTTAACTATGCTACTTGGTCCTTATTCCTGGACCACCACTTTCGAGGATGAGCTAAGCTTACGTCAATCTTCCTCACCATATCGTTATGCCTCGAACAGCAAGCTTGATTCCAATCTTTTGCTTTCATCAGTCCTTTTGTTTGATGCAGTCGCTGTTCGGTTGCCTCTTCATGGAGCCTCTCGACAAAATTTGTCATGATCATTGTCAACATTTTGACTCCTTCCAGGATATCAATCTAATTCATGATGATAAGTGCCATCCTTGTCCCTTGGTAATTCGAGTTACCATCGGCAACATTATTACCTTCCTCTCATCACAAACCTGTTCATGTTATGGATGCAACTGGCTATCCAGCTTAAGTTATGTCCTACCTTGGAGCACTATCGTATTTTATGTCAAGAATGTTGCGAGAAATTCACCACCCTTAAGAATTCTTGATACAAGTGATACTTATTACCGTCACCATTCTTTTCTTGGTCCTCATGTTGTTTCTAACCGGAATACCGACAAATGGTCTGTGATGTGTAAATTCTAAACTTCTAGCAACCCTATTGCTTTGAAATTATTGGTCGATAGTTTCATTCTAAGTATATTGCTTATGGAATCATCATTCGAACATTGTTTGTGCTACCTAGTCCAGATTTGCGGGTGCACCTTTCTATCGTTGTTCAATTGTGTATGTTTCCCTCGAGCCTACATCATTATATCATTTGATATTTGATCTGACTAATGATATCTCCTTGTTCACATAGTTGTGGAAATCCATCTTTTGAAAATCTCAATGAATTTTCGCTGAGCCAATCAGCCACCTCCTCACCTCTCCTTGATTTAATGATGAACTCTTGTTTCGGAACTTGCTCCCATAGTTCATTTCCCGAGAATCTTATAATGTCATCCCGACAATTTGTGTTGCACCTTTCTACTCAGGCATCCTGAATCTGAGTTATCCTAACACAAATCAGATATGAATCTCGGTCAGACATGATGGTTGGAACATAATTTCAAGAGTAATAACAATGGTCTTTATATGACCCGGTAAGGTAATATCGTGCCTAGCACACCTGGCCGGAGGACCTACTGTTATCGTTTCCTTTTTAGCAAAGCTATCCTTTATTCCATGAGGAAATTATAAGAGTTATTCTAAAAGCCATTCCTGATGGATCCTTTGTGTTTCTGAAGTCTAATCTTCACCTGATGACCATGTCAATGCTATCTCGATGCATGTCTATGGTACTCCGATTTTCCACAAGAACATTTGAAGCCCAATGCTAAATGTCTCCTGCTCAATTACCCAAACGCCATTGTATGGGTAATGTCGTGAAATTTCTCTCACCTTACCTAAAGAGTTTTCTACATTATATCCAGTCATGGATATCATGCTCTGCTTGTCCTTGGGAAGAATATACCCATGAAATATGTGTTTAAACACATTTTCCTTTCCATTGTTCTGTTTAAATCTGATAATCATATTTTCCTTTCCATTGTTTGGTTTAACCTTTCTTATGATCTATGTGATCTAAGCAGTAATATTCTCCTGCTTATGTAAACACCTCGGTGTACAATTCTGTCAGCAAGACCCCGTTACTATTGTTGATGACATTCCGGTAGCACCGATGGATGAGAACTTTGCATATTGGTCCGCCTCGTTTAATGAGCAGGGAAATGGTTCTCCTCGTCCCTCGCCCTTGGTATCGATGTTGTTGCCGACATAATTGACAGGCTACCCTCTGACATGCCTTGCTATCATGACCATGCAAGATGTCACCGCTCCTCCTACTTTTAACCCACATGGTGGGCCCATAACCCAAAGTTTCACAGGATCGAAACCTGACTCTCCGGTACACCCTGTTGTCAAAGTTATTCCTCACGCTTGGCTTCGTATGAAAGATCACGAGCCACATTCCTAGTGATCTATTCTGGTATCAGACCCAATACTTATTCTCGTTTCTCTGGACCCCTTTCACACTTGGTTTCAGGCATCGAACGATTGCCTACCTGCTCGAAAATTCTCATGGTACCTACTTACCTTGCTCTCGACATTGTCTTAAGTTTACATTCGAGAGTTACTTTCCACCACCATCCCCGATGTTATCAACCAGATAGTCAACCTTTAAGAGGCTCGTTCTTTCGAAGTTACCCCTTGTCATTTTTGGAAGTACGATGATATTTCCGAAGAAAGGATGATGACTTCATCATGATTACCTGAAGGAGAGGAATGAAGACATCAATGTAATGGACCGACCTCTTCGAGAAGAGCAACCAAGAACGAGAAGATTCGTTAGAATTTCATAACCAGAACTTTCACCTTACTCCCGCTGCTAAATCTCGGGACGAGATTTCTTGTAGTGGAGGAGAATTGTGACGCCCGAATAATTAAGCTTCTGTAACCCTGTAGTAATGTTGCCACATCACCATGATTACTTTTGTTGATCTCACGATGATTCAAACCTCGTTCAAATTCAAATTTAAAATCAACTCAAACTATACAAGTTTTCAGAAAAATAAATTAAAAATTTCATCATGTGGTAAATATTCATTTGCTAGTATTGGTGGTGAACCAACATTTTGCAAACTTTTTTAAATGCCCTAAACTATTCAAAGCAGTGGCCTAGATAATGATTTAATTACTATGTAACTATTAAAAAAATACTAAACTAGTTTATTTAATTGCTAAGCTAGTTGTGGTAGTAACCTAAATTAAAATACTAAATTAGGTGCAAGTTCTATATTTTATAAAACTAATTTGTGGTAATAAGAATTAGAGAGCACAAAACGAATAAAAGATTAAAAAAAGAAGCTCCCCCTCCCCACTGGGCTGTTGCCCAGCTCGCTACCAGGCCGCACCCAGGCCGGCCCACCTCCCCATTATTTCCCCCCGTCGGCCGAAACCCTGGGCACGATGCCCACTCACCCCACTTCCCCGATTCCCCCTTGCTCCTCTCCCCCCACAACCCGATCTGGATCGGTGCGCTCGCCCCCCCCCCCCCCCCCCCCCGATCCCGACGACCGCGCCTGCCCGACGCGCCGGATGCCCCGACCTCGCCGCCCGCATCCCGTCGCCAGAGCCGCGTCGCTGCCTCCTCATCCCCGCCGTCGAGCTCCATCGTCGGATCGACCGGGTCGACCCCGACCCCGCCAACTCCCCCGAACGGCGCCGCCCCCATTTCCGGCGACACTTCCACCGCCTCCCCGAGCCCACTGTCAATCCCCTACGAACCCCCGTGAGCTCCCCCCTCCTCGCGCTCCGGCCCGCACCCCATCTGGTCGCCACGAACCCAACCTCGCGCCTTGCGCCGCCGCATCACCGCCGGCGTGACCGAGCGCATTGGAGCTCGTGGCCCTGCCGTGTTCCCGTGCTCTGCTCGATGCCCGCTTGTCCTCAATCGATGCGGCCCCGCTCTCTCCCCGTGCTCCTCTCCGTCCCGCACCACTCGCGCGCCTGCCTCCACTGGTCGCGCGACCGCCATTCCCCGCCTTTGCATGCGCCCTTGCCACACCCCACCTCTTCCTCGTGCCTGTGCACCGCTGCCGTCGTTGCTCCTTGGTGCTTCCCCCGTCGCCGCTGACATCAGCAAGCACTGTTCTGGATAATGTTGAATTAAAATAATTAAATAAATGCTAAAAAAGACTTAAATCTTTTAAAATCAATATAAAATAAACCATATCCGGATGGAAAAACTGTGTACATGAAAGTTGCTCAGAACGACGAGACGAATCCAGAAACGCAGCATGTTCGTCCGCCACGCATCCCTAGCATAGCGAACACGCAACTTTCCCCCTCCGAGTCATTTGTCCAAAAACGCGAAACACCAGGGATATTTTCCCGGATGTTTCCCCCCTTCACCGGTATCACCTCATACCACGTTAGGGCACACCTAGCACCGCTACTTGTCATGTCATGCATCGTTATGCATCTGTTTGCATTGTATTCATTGTTTCTTCCCCCTCTTCTCTCCGGTAGACTACGAGACTGACGCCGCTGCTGGTGCCCCGATCAACTACGCTGTTGATGACCCTTCCTTCTTGCCAAAGCAACCAGGCAAGCCCCCCCCCCCTTGATCACCAGATATCGCCTACTCTTCTCTCTACTGCTTGCATTAGAGTAGTGTAGCATGTTACTCCTTTCTGTTAATCCTATCCGGATGCATAGCATGTCATTGTTGGTCCAGTTATTGATACCTTACCTGCAATCCTAAATGCTTAGTATAGGATGCTAGTTTATCATCAGTGGCCCTACATTCTTGTCTGTCTGCCATGCTATACTATCGGGCCATGATCACTTGGGAGGTGATCACGGGCATATACTTATATACATATTATATGATACTCGTGGTGACTAAAGTCAGGTCGGCTCATAGAGTACCCGCGAGTGATTCACATATTGGGTCCGAAAGGACGTTTGTCCGGACGGCCCTCTGAGTGGATCTTTGTGGCGGAGCGACAGGGTAGGTTGAGACCACCTAGGAGAGAGGTGGGCCTGGCCCTGGTCGGCGTCCGCGGTTATTTCAAAATAACATGCTTAATGAGATCTTGGTATTTGATCTGAGTCTGGCCACTGGCCTATGTGCACTAACCAACTATGCAGGAACAATTATGCGCACTCGATGTCGTGGTATCAGCCAAAGCCTTCTAGACGTCAGCGACTGAGCGGCGCGCACCGGGTTGGACTGGAATGCCTGCTCTTGTATAAGGGACGCTAGGTCTGCTCACCGGCCGCGTACGCAGCATGCAGGTGTGCAATGGGCGATGGGCCCAGACCCCTTTGCCATAGGATTTAGACCGGCGGGCTGACCTCTCTTTTGTGCCTAGGTAGGGCTACGACGTGTTGATCTTCCGAGGCCGGGCATGACCTAGAAAAGTGTGTTCGGACACAGGGGATCGAGCGTGTTGGGAAATGTGGTGCACCCCTGCAGGGAAGTTTATCTATTCGAATAGCCGTGTCCCTCGGTAAAAGGATGACCCAGAGCTGTACCTTGACCTTATGACAACTAGAACCGGACACTTAATAAAACACACCCTTTCAAGTGCCAGATACAACCGATGATCGCTCTCTCACAAGGCGACAAAGGGGAGGATCGCCGGATAGGATTATGCTATGCGATGATACTTGGTTTACTTACCATCTACTCTCTTCTTCTGTTGCAAGATGGAGGTTACCAGAAGCGTAGTTTTCGATAGGACTAGCTATCCCCCACTTATTCTGGCATTCTGCAGTCCAGTCCACATATGCTACCCCTTTTCCATTTGATACCAATGCATGCATGTGTAGTGTAGCTCCTTGTTTGCGAGTACTTTGGATGAGTACTCACGGTTGCTTTGCTCCCCCTTTCTATACCCATTTGTTGCAACCAGACGTTGGAGTCCAGGAACCATACGCCACTGTCGATTATGACTGCTACTACTCGGGAGGTGCCTACTACTACGTGCAGGTTACTGCCGATGACCAAGAGTAGTTTAGGAGGATCCCAGACAGGAGGCATGCGCCTCTTTCGATATGTATCCCAGTTTGTGCTAGCCGTCTTAAGGCAAAATTGTTACTTATGTCTGTACTATGATATTGTTGCTTCCGCTGACTCGTCTATGATCAAGCTCTTGTATTTGAGCCCTCGAGGCCCTTGGCTTGTAATATGATGCTTGTATGACTTAATTTTTTTGTAGAGTTGTGTTGTGATATCTTCCCGTGAGTCCCTGATCTTGATCGTACACTTTTGCGTGTATGATTAGTGTACGATTGAATCGGGGGCGTCACACCCCCTCTGGTGCTTTGTTTGCCCAATATTTTTTATATATTCCAAAACTGACTTCCGCGGAGTTTCAGGACTTTTGGAGTTGTGCAGAATAGGTCTCTAATATTTGCTCCTTTTCCAGCCGAGAATTCCAGCTGCCGGCATTCTCCCTCTTCATGCAAACCTTGTAAAATAAGAGAGAATAGGCATAATTATTGTGACATAATTTGTAATAACAACCCATAATGTAATAAATATCGATAAAAAGCATGATGCAAAATGGATGTATCAATGGACAAGACCCATCCGTTGGCTTAGCATAATGATTGTTATGTTTTATTGATATTGCTTTCTTCATGACTTATACATATTCCTTTGACTATGAGATTATGCTACTCCCGAATACCGGAGGAATACCTTGTGTGCTATCAAATGTCACAATGTAACTGGGTGATTATAAAGATGCTCTACAGGTATCTCCGAAGGTGTTTGTTGGGTTGGCGTAGATCGAGATTAGGATTTGTCACTCCACGTATCGGAGAGATATCTCTGGGCCCTCTCGGTAATGCACATCATGATAAGCCTTGCAAGCGAACTGACTAATGAGTTAGTTGCAGGATGATGCATTACGGAACAAGTAAAGAGATTTGCCAATAACGAGATTGAACTAGGTACAAAGATACCAACGATCGAATCTCGGGCAAGTAACATACTGATGACAAAGGGAATGACGTATGTTGTCATTACGGTTTGACCGATAAAGATCTTTGTAGAATATGTAGGAACCAATATGAGCATCCAGGTTCCGCTATTGGTTATTGACCGGAGAGGTGTCTCGGTCATGTCTACATAGTTCTTGAACCCATAGGGTCCGCACGCTTAACGTTCGATGATGATTTGTATTATATGTGTTATGTGATTTTGTGACTGAATGTTGTTTGGAGTCCCGGATGAGATCACGGACATGACGAGGAGTCTCGAAATAGTTGAGAGGTAAAGATTGATATATTGGATCATAGTATTCAGACACCGAAAGTGTTTTGGATTGTATCGGGTACATATCGGAGTACCGGGGGGTTACCGGAACCCCTCGGGGAAATATATGGGCCATATGGGCCATAGGAGGGAGGCAGGCCAGCCCACAAGGAGTGGTGCGCGCCGCGCCCAAGGGAGGAGTCTGAATTGGACTAGGGGAGTGGGTGGCGCCCCTCTTTCCTTCTCCCTCTTTCTCTCCTTCCCCCTTTCCCCCTCCGATAAAAGGAAGGGGGCCGAATCCTACTAGGAGCCCAAGTGCGACTCCCCTACTTGGGGCGCGCCTAGGGACGTCCCCCTCCCCTCTCCCTCCTTTATATACGGGGGTGGGGGCGCCTCTAACACACATCAATTGTTCCAATCCGTGTGCGGCGCCCCCTCCATAGTTTACTCCTCCAGTCATATTCACGTAGTGCTTAGGCGAAGCCCTGCGCGGATCACTTCACCATCACCGTCACCACACTGTCGTGCTGACGGAACTCTCCCTCGACACTTTGCTGGATCAAGAGTTCGAGGGATGTCATTGAGCTGAACATGTGCAGAACTCGGAGGTGTCGTACGTTTGGTGCTTGATCAGTTGAATTGAGAAGATGTTCGACTAAATCAACCGCGTTAAGCTATGAGGGTACATGGACACACTCTCCCCCTCTCGTTGCTATGCATCTCCTAGATAGATCTTGCGTGAGCGTAGGAATTTTTTTGAAATTGCATGCTACGGTTCCCAACAATAAGTGTTGTTGCAAACCAATTCATATTTTATTCTTGCATTATATCTACTGTATTCCAACTTTTCTATGGCAAAAACTCTTCAACGAAAACCATAGAATCATCAAAACAAGCACACAACACAAAGAAAACAGAATCTGACAAAAACTGAACAGTTTGTAGCAATCTGGCTATTTTGAATACTTATGCAACTCCAAAAATTCTGAAAAATTAGGATGACCTGTGCAATTTGTATATTAGTCTTCTTCAGAAATAATTGGTATTTTATCATGCTCTGGTTAAAAATGGAAATTATTTTCGTGAGCGCAGAAGTTTATGTTTTTTAGCAAGATCAAGTCAACTATCACCCAAGAAGATCCTAAAGGCTTTACTTGGCACAAACACTAATTAAGATACAAAAAACACAATCATAACAGTAGCATAATTGTGCTAACACTCAAGAACAGGAAGCAAAATTAAATTTTATTCATTGGGTTGCCTCCCAACAAGCGTAATTGTTTCATGCCCCTAGCTAGGTATAAAGCAAGGATCTAAGTTTTGTCATCTTTGGTTCTAGATCCATAAGATGCCCACATGATTGATTCATATGGTGGCCTAATTCTTGGTCTAGGAAAGTGTTCCATACCCTTGATTAGTGGTCATTGGAACTTAATATTGCCCTCTTTCATATCAATCATGACACCGATAGTGCGTAAAAACAATCTACCAAGAATAATTGGACAAGACGGATTGCAATCAATATCAAGAACAATAAAATTTATGGGCACATAATTCTTATTTGCAAGAATAAGGACATCATTAATTCTTCCCATAGGCTTTTTAATAGTAGAATCCGCCAAGTGCAAATTTAAAGAAAACTCTTCAATATCGGTAAGACCAAGCACATCACATAAGGATTTTGGAATTGTAGAAACACTAGCACCCAAGTCACATAAAGCAAAAAAAATCATAATTTTTAATCTTGACTTTGATAGTAGGTTCCCACCCATCATGTAATTTTCTAGGAATTGAAACTTCTAATTCCAACTTTTCTTCCAAAGATTTCATCAAAGCATCAACAATATGTGTGACGCCCAGATAATCAAGCTACAGTAACCTCTACTAATAACGCCATGTCACCTCTGTTATTGTCCACGTCGCTCCCTCCCCCTCCCCGATCCAGATTTGGATCGGGGGAACGAACCCACGACGCCCATCCCCGTCGCCCCGCACGACTACCCACTCCCTCTCGTTCTCCATCGACGCCGAGACCCCGCGCCCGATCCCTTGCCGCGTCGGAGCCCCACCTCGCCCGCGCGACCGCGCCCGAGGAACCGCTGTCCCCAGCGCCCGAGGACGACCCAGCCGTCGCTTCTCGCCGCCACCCGGAGCTCCTCCGCCTCGACTCCGTCGACGCACGCGTCCCCGTCCTCCTCCCAGACGGCCTCCCTTGAGCCTCGTCGCCCCCGGTCTCTACACGACCGTGAGGACCCCAACCCCTCTCTCCGCCTCTTTCCCCCGCAGGTCACCACGCCCATCGTCCTTCCGGTAGCCACGCTCGCCGCGCCCCGTGCGCGCGTGCCCGCGCCCACGCATGCCCTCGCCGCGGCCACTTGCACCGCGCCCTTGCCACATCCGACCACGCCCACCGCCGATGAGCCCCTCCTCGCTCGCGCCCCATGCACAACGTGTGTCCCGCGCCGGAACCGGGCCCTGCAGTCGCGCGGCCACGGCGCATGTCGCCGGCCGCTTCGCCTCGCGATGCCCCTGCTTCCGCTCTGCTGCTTGCTGCACTGCTGGTTCCGCTCTGCCCCGCTGCAGCTGCTCGCCGGCCAACGCCGTCGACCGCGCCCCGCACCAGCCTGCTCGTCACCGTCACCATCGCCCGGTCCGGTCCCCGCCTGCGGCCGCGCCCTTGGCCGACCAACGCCTCCCTGCCTCTTCCACCTCCACCGACCGCCTCTGCCCCCCTAGCTCCACCCGGCTATAGCTTGCCGGAGCTCTACGGCGCCGCACCAGCACCGGCGCCCACCCGACGCATGCAGCGCCCAAGTCGGGTGCACCCCCGCGGGCCAGCGCCCATTTGGGTGTGCCTGACGCCCGACCCGCTATGGCCCCTCTGGGTCACAGACACGCGGGGCCCAGCCCAGAACGATAAAAAAATATAAATAATAAATAAATAAATATATAAATAATAATTAAATTAATTAATGAATTAGTTAAGTTAATTAATCATGTTTAATTAATCTAATCAATAAGTTAAGTTAATTAAACCCTAATTAGAATAAATAGTCAATGACGAACGGGACCCACCTGTCAGGTTGACCAGGTCAACTGCTGACGTCATGCTGACGTCAGCAAACACTATTCTGGATAATGTTGAATTAAAATAATTAAATAAATCCTAAAAATGATTTAATTCTTTTAAAATTAATATAAAATAAACCGTAGCTCAGATGAAAAAACTTTGTACATGAAAGTTGCTCAGAACGACAAGACGAATCCGAATACGCAGCCCGTTCGTCCGCCATGCAACCCTAGCATAAAAAACACGCAACTTTCCCCCTCTGGTTCGTTTGTCCGAAAATGCGAAACACCGGGGATATTTTTCCGGATGTTTCCCCCTTTCACCAGTACCACCTCATACCGCGTTAGGGCACACCTAGCATCACGCTTTGTCATGTCATGCATCATCATGCATCTGTTTGCTTAATATTTATTGTTTCTCCCCCCTCTTCTCTTGCTAGACACCGAGACCGATGCCGCTGCCACCTAGTACGACTACGGTGTTAACGACCCCTCTCTCTTGTCTGAGCAACCAAGCAAGCCCCCCCCCCCTTTGATCACCAGATATCGCCTACTCTTCTCTCTACTTCTTGCATTACACTAGTGTATCATGTTACTGCCTTCCGTTAATCCTATCCTGATGCATAGCCTGTCCTTGCTACTACTGTTGTTACATTTACCTGCAATCCTAATGCTTAGTATAGGATGCTAGTTTATCATCAGTGGCCCTACATTCTTGTCCGTCTGCCATGCTATACTATCAGGCTGTGATCACTCGGGAGGTGATCACGGGTATATACTATATAATTTATACATGATACATGTGATGACTAAAGTCGGGTTGGCTCCAGGAGTACCCGCGGTTGATTCACGAATTGGGGGCTGGAAGGACATACTTTCCCGGCGGCCCTCTGTGTGGATCTTTGTGGCGAGGCGACAGGGCAGGTTGAGACCACCTAGGAGAGAGGTGGGCCTGGCCCTGGTCGGCGTTCGCGGTTATTTCAAGATAACACGTCTAACGAGATATTGGTATTTGATTTGAGTCTGACAACTAGCCTATACGCACTAACCATCTATGCGGGGACAGTTAAGGGCACTCGACGTCGTGGTATCAGCCAAAGCCTTCGTGACGTTAGCGACTGAGCGGCGCGCCACGGGTTGGACTGGAACGCCTGCTCTTGTATAAGGGAGGCTAGGTCTGCTCACCGGCCGCGTACGCAACGTGCAAGTGTGCAATGGGCGATGGGCCCAGACCCCTGCGCCATAGGATTTAGACCGGCGTGCTGACCTCTCTGTTGTGCCTAGGTAGGGCAGCGACGTGTTGATCTTCCAAGGCCGGGCATGACTCAGGAAAGTGTGTCCGGACAAAGGGGATTGAGCGTGTTGGGAAATGTGGTGCACCCCTACAGGGAAGTTAATCTATTCAAATAGTCATGATCTTCGGTAACAGGACGACTTGGAGTTGTACCTTGACCTTATGACAACTAGAACCGGATACTTAATAAAACACACCCTTCCAAGTGCCAGATACAACCGGTGATCGCTCTCTCACAGGGCGAAGAGGGAAGGATCATCGGTTAGGATTATGCTATGCGATGATACTGGGTGAACTTACCATCTACTCTCTTCTACATGCTGCAAGATGGAGGTGGCCAGAAGCATAGTCTTTGATAGGACTAGTTATCCCCCTCTTATTCTGGCATTCTGCAGTTCAGTCCACATATGATACCCTCATTCCATTTGATACCAATGCATACATATGTAGTGTAGCTCCTTGCTTGCGAGTACTTTGGATGAGTACTTACGGTTGCTTTGCTCCCTCTTTTCCCCCTTTCTATACATGATTGTTGCGACCAGACATTGGAGCCCAGGAGCCAGACGCCACTGTCGATGACGACTACTACTACTCGGGAGGCACCTACTACTACGTGCAGCCCGCTGACGACGACCAGGAGTAGTTTAGGAGGATCCCAGGCAGGAGGCTTGCGCCTCTTTCGATCTGTATCCCAGTTTGTGCTAGCCTTCTTAAGGCAACTTGTTTAACTTATGTCTGTACTCAGATATTGTTGCTTCCGCTGACTCGTCTATGATCAAGCTCTTGTATTTGAGCCCTCGAGGCCCCTGGCTTGTAATATGATGCTTGTATGACTTATTTTATTTGTAGAGTTGTGTTGTGATATCTTCCCGTGAGTCCCTGATCTTGATCGTACACGTTTGTGTGTATGATTAGCGTACGATTGAATCAGGGGCGTCACAAGTTGGTATCAGAGCCGACTGCCTGTAGGAATCCCCCTTTCCAACTCCTTGGCCGAAGTTGAGTCTAGTCATTGCAAAACCTTTACTAACATGGCTATGTGGCCTATGGGCCCACGTCGCCATTTGGTGGTATTAGGATCTTTTATTCCTCGTCTATGCTTGGGGACTCTTATCTCTCTTTTACCTGGGTTAAATGATTTTGCTAAAAAGACTAACTTTAGGTTCTCGAAAATACTTTCTCCCAGAGAGCCCCTCACTCCAGATGATCGCTTGCTGCACCAGAAGATTCGGAAGATAGTCTCCGAGGTTTTCCCGAGACCCTTGTGCCCACCGACTTTACAATTCCCTACCACCGATATGCCCTTATGGATAACTACCTACAATTGTCGTTCATACCTTCATCCTCAGTTGCTCTTGTTATTACAAGATGCCCTAAATTGCTCTCCGTTGTTCCGAAAATCCTTTACACTTACTGCCTTGCAGTTCTTTACCACATGAATACCCCTTTTGAAAATTCCTCGCACTTATTGAGTATCTGTTCATCCCAGTTGTTTGTATGCTTCAAAAGATACTCTGAAATACTATCCGACCTTCTGAGCCTCCTCTTCAAACTATTGCTCTACAAATACTTGTATTCTTACATTAAGGATGCTCCCATATCACTAGCAATATTCACTAGTATCTTTTGACACCGTCATTTTGATCCTATTGATTCAACATGTGTGCGAATGCACACAATCATAAATCAACCCTTCTAAATTATCTTTCTGGCTCAGACGTCATTTTGAACATGAGCTGGTTCTCGACCAAACTATTTGTCGTCAATTGTGCCTCTGGTGTATCCAACTTATTTGTCCTTGATCAGTGCATCTGCTTCTGATCCTTCATTTTGGAAACCGTAATTACTTTCTATTTAAGCATCAGACTAATCACGTGATTCTTGAATCTGATGCCTATGCATTCTTTCTTCCTCTGTGAGTACCGATACTCAGATCGGCTCCGTTGTGGATCGCCCGATCCATTGTTGGATTTTTATCCGACAGTGTCCTTCATATTCAATCACCTTGTGAGTTCTTCCCCTGATACATAATGCCTTTGGTAAATTGTATCCTCTGCTTGGCAAACCATGCTCTGCTTTCGAGCTTGTGTATTTACTTTTGAAACTTGTGGTATATGTTACTAAGATGACCGATGGGTTGAACCTATGCCTTCCCCTAATCCGTGAGAACCCAGAAGTTTTCACAAAACATACTTTTCCGGTGTTCTACCAAATAAAATTCCAACACTATAGTTTTATCAAGAAAAGAAGTGAATGAAAGGTTATGCATTGAATAAGTGGGAGTCGACCTTGAACTTTGTGTTCATGCCCATGGACCCGATGTGGAACTTATCATGGAAGCTTCTTGTAGTAATAACTATTTCCTTGATATAATATCCTTTGGTATCGGTGAATTGATTCTTTTTATAATCGTGGTTTCGACCATATGTTCTTCTTAGATCCCATTTCTCGGGCAAGTTTAAGTACTTGTCTTCTGTGGATCAATACACCAGTCCAACCTTTACTTTGATCTTTCGTCGAGTATTACCCCCTTGGTATCTCGAGATTATCTTGGAACTGCATAACTTCTTATGAGTTCTTCATCAAGTACTACATTCTCACTGATTCCAATTTTTCATGAGCTCTGAGTTATTAAACACTCAAAGACATCGATAACTGAATCGAGTCCGCACCGCGCAACTCTTGGTAACCTTCATTACTTACAACTGTGAACTCAACAACGTCATTCCTAGCCTGCTCGGCTATATCATTATTGTGCTAAAAATTAACTGTGCTACCTAGTCCTTCTTCCGGAACACAATCTTTTACGTTGAGCTAAGCTTGCGTTGATTTCCTTGTCTTATCAATCCACCTCGAACAACAAGCTTGGTTTCGAGTTTATGTCGTACCCATGGTTCCAATAACCTCTAGGTTCATCATTCCTTTGACTTGATGTCGTCTATGAGCGATTATATCTTCATGAAACCTCTCGACAAATGTGTCATGATCATCATCAACATTCCGAGCTCCTCAAGGATATCAATTGAATTCCTGATGAGAAATACCATCCTTGCCCTTGATGATTTGTGTTATCATCGACCACTCGATTGCCTTCCGTTCAACACAAACTTGTTCGTGTTTTGTGTTATACCTTGAGATCCTTGTTATCCAGCATTTGTTCTTCTTTACCTTGGAGTATTACCATATTTTATGTCAAGAATGACGTGGGAATTTCACCACCTCTTAAGAATTCTTGATATCATAATACTTCTCGCCATCTCCATTCATATCTTGGTCCCCGTGTTATTTCTAACCCAAAAACCGACAATCGAACAATGATGTGCGACTTCAAAACTTCTAGCAATCCTATTGCTTTGAAGTTAATGGTCGATATTTCATTCTTAGACCATTGGTTATCGGATCACCATTCTAACATTGATCATGCTACCTAAGCCCATATTTCGTGTGCACCTTTCAACCAATGTTTAACTGTGTATGTTTTCCTCCAGCAAACCTCATTATATCATTTGATCTAACAAGTGTTATCTCCTTGTTCACATAAGTGTGGAAATACATCTTTTGAAAATCTCAATGAATTGTCGCTGAGTCAATCAGCCACCTCCTCACCTCTCCTTGAATTAAAGATGAACTCATGTGTCGGAACTCGTCCATAGTTCATTTCCCGAGAATCTTACATTGTCATCTTGTCAATTATGTTGCACCTTTTCTTCCTAGGTATCCTGCCACCAATCAAAACCGAATCTCGGTCTGATATGATGGTTGGAACATATTTCCAAGAGATATAACACTGGTCTTTATATGACCCGGTAAGGTGATGTCATGCCTAGAACACATGGCCGGAGGACCTATTGTTACAGTTTCCTTCATAACAAGATTATCCATTCTTCCATGAGGAAATTATAAGACTTATTCTATGAGTGTTCCTGATGGATCCTTTGTGTATCCAAAGTCCGACCTTGCTTGAAGGCCATGTCAATGCTTTCTCGAAGCATGTCTGTGTTACTCTGATTTTCAATAAAAACATTTGAAGAACATTGCTAAATTTTCTTAATCAAATTATCCAAACATCGTTCTATGGGTAATGTCATGAAATTTCTCTCCCCTTTCCTAAAGGGTTTTCTACAATTATATCCTGTCATGGGTATCATGCTCTGCTTGTCCTTGGAAAGGATATACCCCTGAAATATGTGTTTAAACACATTTTCCTTCCCATTGTTCTGTTTAGTCTAGTGATCACATCTTTCTTTCCATTGGTTTGTTTAACCTTTCTTGTGATCTATATGATCTAAGTACTAATGTTTCCCTGCTTAGGTAAACACCTCATTGTACAATTCTGTCAGCAAGACCTTGTTACTATTGTTGATGACCCTCTAGTAGCCACCGATGGACGAGAACTTTGCCTATTGGCCCGCCTCCTTCAACGAGCAGGAAGATGGTTCTCTTTGTCCCTCGCCCTTGGTACCGACGTTGTTGCCGACATAACTGATAGGCTATCCGGTGACATGTCTTGCCTACATGGTCATAAAGACATCACCGCCCCTCCTACTGTTAACTCACATGGTGGGCCCATAACCCACAGTTCCACAAGATCGAAACTTGACTCTCCTGTACACCCTGTTGTCAAAGTTATTCCTCGCGCCTGGCTTCATATGTAATTCACGGTCCACCTGCCTAGTGATCTATTCTGGTATCAGACGCAATACTTGTTTCGTTGCTCTAAACCCTTTTCACCTTCTGATTAGGCCATCGAATGATTGCTTGCCCATTAGAAACTTCTCATGGTACCTTCTTACTTTACTCTCGATATTTTCTTAAGATTCAATTCGAGAGTTACTTTCGCCACCTTCCTCGATGTTATCGACCAGATAGTCGACCTTGTAGAGGCCTGTTCTCCCAGAATGCCCATCCTTTATTCTTTAGTAAGTACGATGGAGTTCCTGAAGAAAGGATGCCGACTTCATCATGATGACCTAAAGCAGAGAAATGAAGACATCAATGTATTGGACTGGCCTCTTCGAGAAGAGCAAGCTAGAATGAGAAGACCCGCTAGATTCGTTACCAAACCATCCCCCTTAACCCCCTACTTAAATCTCGGGATGAGATTTCTTATAGTGGAGGAGAATTGTGACGCCCGGATAATCAAGCTACAGTAACCTCTGCTAATGACGCCACGTCACCTCTGTTACTATCGCTAATTCCGCGTTAGTTCATAACGATTCGAATTCAAATTTGAATTTATGGCAAATAACAAGAGTTACAAACATTAAGACAAAAATGTTCGGAATGTGACTTAGTTAAGTTTAGTAAATTAGGTACAACCTATGTATTTTTTTACAAAACTAAAATGTTAGGTAAATAAAGAGAAAATAGAAGAGAAAATAAAGAAAAGGGAAAATATATAAAAACAGAAAAACAAACTAACAAAAACATAAAAAGGAAAACACCCTCCTCCTGGGCCACGGCCTAGCAGGCCACTAGGTTGCCCAGCTGACCTACCTGGCCCAACCGGCTGGCCCACCCCATTGCCCCTTATTCCCACCTGACCGAAACCCTAACCCACGCGCTCCCACTCCCCCCCACGTCGCTCCCTCCCCCTCCCTGATCCAGATTTGGATCGGGGGAACAAACCCACGACGCCCATCCCCGTCGCCCCACACGACTACCCACTCCCTCTCGTTCTCCATCGATGCCGAGACCCTTCGCCCGATCCCTTGCCGCGTCGGAGCCCCACCTCGCCCGTGCGACCGCGCCCGAGGAACTGTTGCTTGCCGCTGTCCCCAGCGCCCGAGGACGACCCCGCCGTCGCTTCTCGCCGCCACCTGGAGCTCCTCCGCCTCGACTCCGTCGACGCACGCGTCCCAGTCCTCCTCCCCGACGGACTCCCTCGAGCCTCATCGCCCCCGGTCTCTACTCGACCGTGAGGACCCCAACCCCCCTCTCCTCCTCTTTCCCCCGCAGGTCACCGCGCCCATCGTCCTTCCGGTAGCCATGCTCACCGCGCCCCGTGCGCACGCGCCCGCGCCCGCGCATTCCCTCGCCGCGGCCACTTGCACCGCGCCCTTGCCACATCTGACCGCGTCCACCGCCAATGAGCCCCTCCTCGTTCGCGCCCCGTGCCGGAACCGGACCCTGCAGCCGTGTGACCATGGCGCATGTCGCCGGCTGCTTCGCCTAGCGTTGCCCCTCCTTCCGCTCTGCTGCTTGCTGCACTACTGGTTATGCTCTGCCCCGCAGCAGCTGCTCGCCGGCCAACATCATCGACCGCGCCCCACACCAGCCTGCTCATCACCGTCACCATCGCCCGGTCCGGTCCCTGCCTCCGGTCGCGCCCTTGGCCGGCCAACGCCTCCCTGCCTCTTCCACCTCCACCGACCGCCTCTGCCCCCCTAGCTCCACCCGACTATAGCTCGCCGGAGCTCTACGGCGGCGCGCCGGCGCCGGTGCCCACCAAACGCATGTAGCGCCCAAGTCGGGTGCATCCCCGCGGGCCAGCGCCCATTTGGGTGTGCCTAACGCCCGACCCACTATGGCCCCTCAGGGTCACAGACACGCGGGGCCCAGCCCCAGAACGATAAAAAGAATTAAATTAAAAAAATAAATAATAAATAATTAAATATATAAAGAATAATTAAATTAATTAAGTTAATTAATCCTCTTTAATTAATCTAATCAATTAGTTAAGCTAATTAACCCCTAATTAGACTAAACAGTCAATGACGAACGGGACCTACCTGTCAGGTTGACCAGGTCAACTGCTGACGTCATGATGACGTCAGCAAACACTATTCTGGATAATGTTGAATTAAAATAATTAAATAAATCCTAAAAATGATTTAATTCTTTTAAAATTAATATAAAATAAACCATAGCTCGGATGAAAAAACTATGTACATGAAAGTTGCTCAGAACGACGAGATGAATCCGGATACGCAGCCCGTTCGTCCGACACGTATGCCTAGCATAGCGAACATGCAACTTTCCCCCTCCGGTTCGTCTGTCCGAAAATGCGAAACACCGGGGATATTTTCCCGGATGTTTCCCCCTTTCACTAGTACCACCTCATACCGCGTTAGGGCACACCTAGCATCACGCTTTGTCATGTCATGCATCGTCATGCATCTGTTTGCTTAATATTTATTGTTTCTTCCCCCTCTTCTCTCGCTAGACACCGAGACCGACGCCGCTGCTACCCAGTACGACTATGGTGTTGACGACCCCTCTCTCTTGTCTGAGCAACCAGGCAAGCCCCCCCCTTTAATCACCTGATATCGCCTACTCTTCTCTCTACTTCTTGAATTAGAGTAGTGTATCATGTTACTGCCTTCCGTTAATCCTATCCTGATGCATAGCCTGTCCTTGCTACTAATGTTGTTACCTTTACCTGCAATCCTAATGCTTAGTATAGGATGCTAGTTTATCATCAGTGGCCCTACATTCTTAACTGTCTGCCATGCTATACTATCGGGTCGTGATCACTCGGGAGGTGATCACGGGTATATACTATATACTTTATACATGATACGTGTGATGACTAAAGTTGGGTTGGCTCGAGGATTACCCGCGGTTGATTCACGAATTGGGGGCTAGAAGGACATATTTTCCCGACGGCCCTCTATGTGGATCCTTGTGGCGAGGCGACAGGGTAGGTTGAGACCACCTAGGAGAGAGGTGGGCCTGGCCCTGGTCGGTGTTCGCGGTTATTTCAAGATAACACATTTAACGAGATCTTGGTATTTGATCTGAGTCTGGCCACTAGCCTATACGCACTAACCATCTACGCGGGGACAGTTATGGGCACTCGACGTTGTGGTATCAGCCGAAGCCTTCGTGACGTTAGCGACTGAGCGGCGCGCGCCGGGTTGGACTGGAACTCCTGCTCTTGTATAAGGGAGGCTAGGTCTGCTCACCGGCCGCGTACGCAACATGCAGGTGTGCAATGGGCGATGGGCCCAGACCCCTGCGCAATAGGATTTAGACCGGCGTGCTGACCTCTCTGTTGTGCCTAGGTAGGGCTGCGACGTGTTGATCTTCCGAGGCCGGGCATGACCCAGGGAAGTGTGTCCAGACAAAGGGGATCGAGCATGTTGGGAAATGTGGTGCACCCCTGCAGGGAAGTTAATCTATTCGAATAGCCGTGATCTTCAGTAACAGGACGACTTGGAGTTGTACCTTGACCTTATGACAACTAGAACCGGATACTTAATAAAACACACCCTTCCAAGTGCCAGATACAACCGGTGATTGCTCTCTCACAGGGCGATGAGGGGAGGATCGTTGGTTAGGATTATGCTATGAGATGATACTGGGTGAACTTACCATCTACTCTCTTCTACATGCTGCAAGATGGAGGTGGCCAGAAGCGTAGTCTTCGATAGACTAGTTATCCCCCTCTTATTCCGGCATTTTGCAGTTCAGTCCACATATGATACCCTCATTCCATTTGATACCAATGCATACATATGTAGTGTAGCTCCTTGCTTGCGAGTACTTTGGATGAGTACTCACAGTTGCTTTGCTCCCTCTTTCCCCCCTTTCTATACCTGATTGTTGCGACCAAACGTTGGAGCCTAGGAGCCAGACGCCACTGTCGATGATGACTACTACTACTCGGGAGGCGCTTACTACTACGCGCAGCCCGCTGACGACGACCGGGAGTAGTTTAGGAGGATCCTAGGCAGGAGGCCTGCGCCTCTTTCGATCTGTATCCCAGTTTGTGCTAGCCTTCTTAAGGCAACTTGTTTAACTTATGTTTGTACTCAGAAATTGTTGCTTCCGTTGACTCGTCTATGATCGAGCTCTTGTATTCGAGCCCTCCAGGCCCCTGGCTTGTAATATGATGCTTGTATGACTTATTTTATTTGTAGAGTTGTGTTGTGATATCTTCTCGTGAGTCCCTGATCTTGATCGTACACGTTTGCGTGTATGATTAGTGTACGATTGAATCGGGGGCGTCACAATATGTTTAGTAAAATCTTTATTTTGTTCATAAACGTGGGCTGAATTAATCATGGATTGCAACAAATAAATACAATCAATCAAAGAGCAACTATCATAATTGAAGTCTTTGTAATCCAAAAGACTGGGCACATCGCTAGTTAAAATTTTGACCTCTTCAAACCCACTTTTATCAATTTTCTCAATAAGATTTTCCCCCTCCGGATTATCGGGACGCCTTCTAGCTAAAGTTGACTCTTCTTCAGTCCCTTTTTCATCAAACTTAATTTTACTAAACAAGGAATCAATAGAAGAAACACCAATCATTTTTAAGATCTTCATCACTTTTATGAAAATAATCACTAGAAAAGGCTTTTTCTAAAAATTCTCTTTTAACTCTAAGCATAGCCTAGTGGTGGGAAGGGGTTGATGCCTTCCCACCCACCTAGGTTCAAGGCATGGTACTTGCAATTTGGGTTTGTTGCACCAATTATACTATAGGGGGTTCCCTTACAGTCTTTCTGTCATAAAAAACTCTAAGCATAGCGGTTCTTTTCTTACTTTCATCCATATAAATATAAAGAACTTTAATTGATTCCTCAATCTTAGGCACAAAAAAATTTCATCTTGAGATTTTCCACATCGTGAGAAATTCTATCAACACTTCTAGACAAATCATCAATTTTATTCAACTTTTCTTCCATTGTAGTATTGAGAACTTTTTGAGTGTTGATAAATTCTTTAATATTATTCTCAAGATCAGAGGTGTTCCTACTATTATTATAATAAGGATTTCCACATAAATTACCATATTTATTAGAGGAATTACTAGGAAAAAAGCCTAGTATTAAAATTACCTCTGTAAGCATTGTTATTGAAATTATTTTGCGAGATAAAAATCACATCTACGTCATTACTATTTTGCTCAATCAAAGTAGACAAAGGAACATCATTAAAATCAATAGGAGCACTTTTACAAGCAACCAATTTCATAAGAGCATCAACTTTTTCACTCAAAGAAGAAATTTCTTCAACCAAATTAACTTTCTTACTAGTAGGAGCTCTTTCGGCATGCCATTGTGAATAATTTGCCATAATATTATCAAGCAATTTGGTGGCTTCACCCAAAGTAATCTCCATAAAAGTACCACCTGCAGCGGAATCTAAAAGATTACGAGAAACAAAATTCAACCCCGAATAAATTTTTTGTATGATCGTCCAAAGATTTAACCCATGAGTTGGGCAATTCCTTAGCATCATATTCATCCTTTCCTAAGATTGTGCAACATGTTCATGTTCAAGTTGCTTGAAATCCATGATCTGGGCTCTAAGAGAAATAATTTTCGCGGGCGGAAAATACTTAGTAATGAAAGCATCTTTGCACTTATTCCAAGAATCGATACTATTGCGAGGCAAAGAAGAAAACCAAATTTTTGCATGATCTCGCAAGGAAAGCGGAAATAATTCCAACTTCACAATATCATTGTCCACATCTTTTTTCTTTTGCATATCGCATAATTCCATGCATGTGATGTGACGCGACATCCTCATTAGGAGTACCGGAAAATTGATCTTTCATAACAAGATTCAACAAAGCGGTATTAATATCACAAGACTCCGCACTAGTGGCGGGAGGAGCAATCGGAGTGCCAATAAAATCATTGTTGTTGGTATTTGAGAAATCACACAACTTGGTGTTCTCTTGAGTCATTGTGACTATGCAACAAGATTGCACTCAAAAACAGATCCGGCAAGAAAACGGCGAACAAAAAAGAGGGCGAATAAAATGGCATTTTTTTGTGAAGTGGGGGAGAAGAAAACGAGAGGCAAGTGGCAAATAATGTAAATTGCAAGGAGATGAGATTTATGATTAGGAACCTGGTAGATGTTGATGATGTCTCCCTAGCAACGGCGCCAGAAATTCCTTTTGATGTTTGCTAGACTACGTTGGTTTTTCCCCAAAGAGGAAGGGATGATGCACCACAGTGACGGTAGGTATTTCCCTCAATGATGAGACCAAGGTTATCGAACCAATAGGAGGACCAAGAAACACTACGTAAACAGCACATGCACACAAATAACAAATACTCGCAACCCGACGTGTTAAAGGTGTTGTTAATCCCTTTCAGGTAACGGTGCCACAAATTGGCAAACGGGCATGATAAAATATGATAGATGGGATAAATAGATCTCGGATAAAATAAACTGCCGCAACGTATTTTTGTATTTTTTGGTTTAATAGATCTGAAATTAAAAGAAAAGGAAAATAGATTGCAAAGGCAAATATATTAAGGAAGAGACCCGGGGGCTGTAGTTTTCACTAGTGGCTTCTCTCGAGAAGAATAGCAAATGGTGGGTGAACAAATTACTGATGGGCAATTGATAGAACTTCAAATAATCATGACGATATCCAGGCAATGATCATTATATATGCATCACATCCAAGATTAGTAGACCGACTCTTGCCTGCATCTACTACTATTACTCCACACATCGACCACTATCCATCATGCATCTAGTGTGTATTAAGTTCATGGAGAAACGGAGTAATGCAATAAGAATGAAGACATGATGTAGACAAGATCTGTTGATGTAGAAATAGACCCCATCTTGTTATCCTTAATAGCAATGATACATACGTGTTCCTTTTGTCACTGGGAGCATGCAAGAGAAATAGATCAAGTTGGCCAAATAAAACCCAAATATCGGAGAAGAAATGCGAGGCTATAAGCAATCATGCATATAAGAGATCAAAGAAGACTCAAATAGCTTTCATGGATAAAAAGAGATAGATCTGGTCATAAACTCAAAGTTCATCGGATCCCAACAAACACACCAGAAAAGAATTACATCATATGGATCACCAAGAGACCATTGTATTGAGAATCAAACGAGAGAGAGGAAGCCATCTAGCTACTAACTACGGACCCGAAGGTCTACAAAGAACTATTCACGCATCATCGGAGAGGCACCAATGGACATGATGAACCCCTCTGTGATGGTGTCTAGATTGGATCTGGTGTTTCTAGAACTTGCGGCCGCTGGAATTGATTTTTGTCGACTCCCCTAGGGTTTCTAGAATATTGGGGTATTTATAGAGTAAAGAGGCGGTCCGAGGGGCACCCGAGGTGAGCACAACCCACCAGGGCGCGCCTGGGCCTCCAGACGTGTCCTGGTGGGTTGTGCTCCCCTCGAAGCACCCCCATGCGCTTCTCCGGCCCATTGGATGTCTTCTGGTCCAAAAAATCCACAAAAAATCTCGCTCGTTTGGACTCCGTTTGGTATTGATTCTGTTGGGAAACGCAGCATGCAATTCAAAAAAAAATCCTACACTCATGCAAGATCTATCTAGAAGATGCATAGCAACGATAGGGGGAGAGTGTGCCCACATACCCTCGTAGACCAAAAGCGGAAGCGTTTGAAAATGCAGTTGATGTAGTCGAACTTCTTCTAGCTCTGACCGATCAAGCACCGAGAGTACGGCGCCTCTTAGTTCTGCACACGTTTAGCGTGATGACGTCTCTTGCCTTCTTGATCCAGCAAGGTGTCGAGCTAGTAGATGAGTTCTGTCGGCACGATGGCGTGGTAACGGTGATGGTGAAGTGATTCTCTTAGGCTTCGCCTAAGCACCACAAAACTATGACCGGGGGTCTAAACTGTGGAGGGGGCGCCGCACACAGCTTACAATTGTTGGTTTGTGTTCTAGCGGTGCCTCCCTCATATATATAGGTTGGAGGGGTGGAGAGGCAGCCAAGGGGGCGCCCCAAGTAGGAGGAATCCTACTTGGGCGCCTCCCAATTTGGCCTCCCCCCTTCCATATTCATCCGAAGGGGGGAGGAAGGAGGAGGGAGGAGAGAAGGAAGGGGGAGGCCAAATTGCTCCCCTTCCTTTCTCTTGTCCCCTCTTTCCTTCCCCTTTATTTCGGCCTACATGGGGCGCACCAGCCCCCTAGGGGCTGGTCTATCCCCTTCTTGGCCCATTAGGCCCACGTAGTAGCTAGGGGGATGCCCGAGACCCCTTTCGGTGACCAGTTATGTACCCGGTACCCCCAGAACACTTTTGGTGTCCGAATATCATCGTGCAATATATGAATATTTACCTCTCGACCATTTAGAGATTGTGCGTCATGTCCGTGATATCTTTCGGGACTCCGAACAACATTCAGTCACCAAATCACATAACTCATATAATACAAAATCGTCATCGAACGTTAAGTGTGCGCACCCTACGGGTTCGAGAACTATGTAGACATGACTGAGACACCTCTCCGGTCAATAACCAACAGCGGAACCTGGATGCTCATATTGGTTCCCACATATTCTACGAAGATATTTATTGGTCATACCATAATGACAACATACGTTATTCCCTTTGTCATCGGTATGTTTCTGCTTGCCCGAGATTCGATCGTCAGTATCTTCATACCTAGTTCAATGTCGTTACCGGAAAGTCTCTTTACTCGTTCCGTAATGCATCATCCTGTAACTAACTCATTAGTCACATTGCATGCAAGGCTTATCATGATGTGTATTACTGAGAGGGCCCAGAGATACCTCTCCGATACTCGGAGTGAGAAATCCTAATCTCGATCTATGCCAACCCAACAAGAACCTTCAGAGATACCTATAGAGCATCTTTATAATCACCCAATTACGTTGTGACGTTTGATAGGACACAAGGCATTGCTCCGGTATCCGGGAGTTGCATAGTCTCATAGTCGAAGGAATATGCATTTGACATGAGGGAAGCAATAGCAATAAAACTTAACGATCAATATGCTAAGCTAACGAATGGGTCTTGTCCATCACATCATTCTCCTAATGATGTGATCCCATTCATCAAATTACAACACATGTCCATGGTTAGGAAACTTAACTATCTTTGATTAACGAGCTAGTCTAGTAGAGGTTCACTAGGGACATGGTGTTTTGTCTATGTATATCCACATGTATCAAGTTTCCGATTAATACAATTCTAGCATGAATAATAAACATTTATCATGATATAAGGAAATATAAAATAACAACTTTATTATTGCCTCTTGGACATATTTCCTTTAGTCTCCCACTTGCACTAGAGTCAATAATCTAGTTCACATCGCCATGTGATTTAACACCAATAGTTCACATATTTATGTGATTAACACCCATAGTTCACATCGCCATGTGACCAACACCCAAAGGGATTACTAGATTCAATAATCTAGTTCAAATCTCAATGTGAGTAACACCCAAAGAGTACTAAGGTGTGATCATGTTTTGCTTGTGAGAGAAGTTTAGTCAACGGGTCTGCCACATTTAGATCCGTATGTATTTTTGCAAATTTCAATATCTACAATGCTCTGCATGGAGCTACTCTAGCTAATTGCTCTTTCAATATGTATCTAGATCAAGACTCAGAGTCATCCAGATCGGTGTCAAAGCTTGCATCGACGTAACTCTTTATGATGGACTCTCTATCACCTCCATAACCGAGAAATATTTCCTTATTCCTCTAAGGATAATTTTTACCGCTATCCAATGATTCACTCCTGGATCACTCTTGTACCTCCTTGCCAAAACCATGGCGAGGCACACAATAGGTCTGGTACACAACATGACATACTTTATAGAACCTATGACTGAGGCATAGGGAATGACTTTCATTCACTACTGCAGGATGATGCTAACACGACACTATGATCAGAGACCCTTCAAGAAACTGTGTGCGATTCCATAATCGCAAACGGTGCTGTATGAAAACCATCAGAAATGTGTAAAACATTTACAATGACGAATGCATCAAACACGGTTCAGGTTTTAGGTATGTGTGTGATGAAAGGCATACGGTTCAGTTCAATGAACTGTTTGCAATGAGGAGGAACAAAAGAAACGGGCAGCCAGATGGAGGCGTGTGCGATACACAGCATACGGTTCACTCGGATGAACTATTTGTGATTAGGCAACACAAAAGAAACGGTCAGCCAGATCAAAGGTGTGTACGATATACGGCATGCGGTTCACTCGGATGAACTGTTTGCGTTGAGACATGAGAACATAAATGGTTCAACTTAACAAGATGTGTGCGATACGCGGCAAACGGGTCTGCAATCAAAAATATGTCTACCGATAAGAACACAGACAATTGCTGCTAATAAGATGTGTGTGTTGTGTGATGGGATTGCATACAGAACAACAACATACACACACACACACACACTTATAAGGACATGCTTGCATAACCAAATTAAACATCCACTTACACAGGTGGCTACTACAACCATGGCATTTGCACACACCAAAGTAAACTATTACATGCATAATTACATAGGTGGCTACTACACACATGACATTTCCACACACACCAATAAAGTAAACTATATATTACATGCATGATTAACTACCATAAATGATCATTTGATCATCATCTACTTCTTGTGACGCTTGCTCTTCTTGTGGCTCGATCTGGGCTCGTCGATTTGCGTAACGAGGCACTTCCTCATGTCAACGATCCACCTGTGCATCTCGTAGCATGTGTACACGCTCTTGGCCATGAACCTGAGGCGAGGTTCATCCAGTTGCCGCATCCAAGCCTTGTGCCAGGATATGGGACTTATTCTCTGGGCATCCTGCTTCATCTTTTCTTAGTAGGGGTCGATGATGGCCGAGGCGAGTTCGACCAGAGAGTCCTGCTTCGTGCTGCCCCAGACCCTGTAGTGGTCACGGATTTCGACAAGGTTCTTCCAGGCCAAGGCCGTAACACTGAGCGCTTTTACATCGTCTTTGGTATCCACCATGGCGAACTTGTAGTCGGTGTTGTTGACAAACCTATTGAAACGGTCGCAAGGCTCTGTGGCCATGCAGTAGTGGTAGATGAGGACATGATGGCGCACGCACAACTGGGCGACAACAACCTTCTGATCTATGCTGGGACGACCGGCAGTGTACTGGAGGTCGATGCTGACCACCTTGTACTTGTCTCCAGCAAGCAACTGGTCAACCCTGTTGATGTAGTCATCCACCACGGTCGGGTCGATGGTGTACACCACCGAGAGATCCGTCTCCCTCGCGTGGATCTCCACTCTATGCTCGCCGAACTCCATTGGAGCACCGCCGGACATCCCCTCTCTATGTTTCATCGTGGGTGTGCTTGTTGTGTTGTGGGGCATGATCGAAAGGTTGAAGATACTAAGGTTATAATGGCTGTGGGAATTAAAGGGGAAGCCAGACGACCAGTAATATCAGTAGGCCCTGATGGCAGTTCTAATTTGCAGCACGTAACTCCAGCATGCCGCACGTAACTGCATCGTGTGGCAATGTGCGCGGCGCAACCGCATGCATATGGGGCCCCCGACGTGATCGTGCGCATGCCCAACCATTGGCAGAGCACGCGCGGAGGGATGCGAGCAGAGCGCTCCACGATCACCTCAATGGCGAGCAACCATATATGTAACACGCAAGGAAAATTTGTCCACAAGCCGAGTGCACTGACGGACACGAGCAAAGCGCGCCAACGGACACGAGCAGAGCGCGCCGCGGCGCCTAACGACGAGCACAGCTCGCTGTGGCGCCTAACGGTGGGATAGACCTTCATTAAAGCCAATCAAAATAAGACTGGAATGGACATGTCTGTATTGAGCAAAGGGATCGCACATGTCTGTATCTACTAGAATGAGAATGCAATAGCAAACTAAGAATTAAGGCCGCGATGATGCGATCGCAGTGGTGGTTACAGGAGACAAGAAGAAAGATGCGTCCATAAACGTATGACCTCCTCCTCCTCAACTTAGTGCGCTGGCCGGGCCACCGACCGGAGGCTAAGGAGCGGCGGCTTGTGTGGCGAGGTCAAGGTGCTTCTCAACTAAGGCATCCAAGGCTTCCAGCTGACTGAAGAAGGCCAACGTCGTAGCGTACTCACTGGCCTTGTAGAAACCTATGTACACAGTTCGTTCGTACACATGGATGTGTAGGTCGACGGTTTCTTGCAGGGCGAGGCGCCTCGCGGCAAGCGCGACCTCCAGGTGGACATTCTTCATGGTGTCAGCATGCAGTCGTAGGGCCACCAGTGCTTCAAAGAGGTTCCGACCATGGAGGCCGATTAGGGTGGCAGACAATGAGGAGCCTGGGCGCACGGCTGGAGGAGTACGACGATGTCGTCCACGAGCTTCTTGACGATGGTGAACCTGTTGGTGCTGCGAACGATCATCTGGTCCAACTGAGAGTTGTAGCTGGCGTCGATGGCGGCCATCCACCAGCCGGTCACCAACACCGTATGGAGATGATCCACGGTGCCATGCTGCAGGCCGGCGTTGTGGACCATCTGGCACAGCCGCTGGCTGCTCGGGCGCATTGCCGCGATGGGTCTGGAGTGGGCACTTTTGTGCTTATTAGTGTAGGTCCTTAGGCAAATGCTTAGGTGCGTACGATGTGGTAGATGCATTGGAATGGAGGGGCGCCTTTATATGAGTGCAAACTGCGTTGCATTCACATCGTGCTGCCTCTTTTCCCGGTCCTCCCATTACTTCCCTCATGCATTCACACAATGCTAATTGAAGGAGGATTCATCATTGGCCGTTCAACATTTCGGGAACCGCTACCCTCTCCCTCGTCTGCATTAAAGCCGTATCGGGAACTGCGCCGCCAGCTGTCAAATCGAATAGTACCGCGCTGCCCAGCTAGTGATTCACATGGGTCATCTAAAAGAACCGTTTGTGTTCAAGAGATGCACAAATCCTACTCTCACTTTGCATATGGGTGTTCTATCTGAAACCATCATGCTTGTTGTGAGAAGCTCTGGTTTGTGAGAAGCATATACCCAAACCTACCACAAATGGGACAAAAACTTTACCAAGGCATATTGATGCCCCAACATGATAGCATGCCAAGTTTCATGAATTTTAGACGAGTTTTGGATTAACTATAATTTAAAAACCAGGTATCTCAATGTTTGTGGCTGAGTGACGGTGGCAGGGTGTTTGACATTCATACCCATTTCTTGCATGGGACCTAAGCATGCACCCAAGGACCAAAGATTTGATTTTTCAACCAATTTATATGCATTGGAGCATGTGCATCTAGTTCAAATTTGAATTATGCACATAAATGCATTGAGAACTCACTTAATGCATAAAAATGTCCGAACGAACCCAGAAAAATCACAAAAAATAACAGAACACTCCTGTTGTTCTATGTTGACACGAGAAAAAATTTGAAAGCAATAAGAGGCAATGGATATCGTTTTGCCTCCAAAGTTCGGGCGTTCCCTACCGAAACCATCATGCTTGTTGTGAGAAGCTCTGGTTTGTGACAAGCATATACCCAAACCTGCCCCAAATGGGACAAAAACTTTACCATGGCATGTTGATGCCGCTCCATGATAGCATGCCAAGTTTCATGAATTTCAGACGAGTTTTGGATTTACTAGAATTTAAAAACCAGGTATCTCAATGTTTGCGGCCGAGTGACGGTGGCACGGTGCTTGACATTCATTCCCATTTCTTGCATCGGACCTAAGCATGCACCCAATGACCAAAGATTTGATTTTCAACCAATTTATATGCACCAGAGCATGTGCATGTAGTTCAAATTTGAATTATGCACATAAATGCATTGAAAACTCACTTAATACATAAAAATGTCCAAACGAACCCCGAAAAATCACAAAAAATAACACAACACTCATGTTGTTCTATGTTGACATGAGAAAAAAATTTGAAAGCAATTAGAGGCAATGGATATTGTTTCGCCCCCAAAGTTGGGGCGTTCCCTACTGGAACCATCATGCTTGTTGTGAGAAGCATATACCCAAACCTGCCCCAAATGGGACAAAAACTTTACCACGGCATGTTGATGCCGCTCCAGCATAGCATGCCAAGTTTCATGAATTTCAGACAAGTTTTGGATTTACTAGAATTTAAAAACCAGGTATCTCAATGTTTGCAGCCGAGTGACGGTGGCACGGTGCTTGACATTCATTCCTATTTCTTGCATGGGACCTAAGCATGCACCCAAGGACCAAAGATTTGATTTTTCAACCAATTTATATGCACCGGAGCATGTGCATGTAGTTCAAATTTGAGTTGTGCACATAAATGCATTGAAAACTCACTTAATGCATAAAAATGTCCAAACAAACCCCGAAAAAATCACAAAAGTAACACAACACTCCTGTTGTTCTATGTTGACACGAGAAAAAAATTAAAAAAAATTAGAGGCAATGGATATCGTTTCGCCCCCAAAGTTGGGCATTCCCTACCGAAACCATCATGCTTGTTATGAGAAGCTCTGGTTTGTGAGAAGCATATACCCAAACCTGCCCCAAATGGGTCAAAAAATTTACCACGACATGTTGATGCCATTCCATGATAGCATGCTAAGTTTCATGATTTTCAGACGAGTTTTGGATTTACTAGAATTTAAAAACCAGGTATCTCAATGTTTGCGGCCGAGTGACGGTGGCACGGTGCTTGACATTCATTCTCATTTCTTGCGTGGGATCTAAGCATGCACCCAAGGACAAAGATTTGATTTTTTGACCAATTTATATGCACCGGAGCATGTGCATGTAGTTCAAATTTGAATTATGCACATAAATGCATTGAAAACTCACTTAATGCATAAAAATGTCCAAACGAACCCTGAATAATTCCAATTCTTTTATGATCACTACAGATAAAAGGTCTAGCAATTCAAACACCGTCCATGGCCGCTGTGACCCCATTATGTAATTCAAATCAAGACGAAAAATCAAGTAGATCCCACACAGTTTATTATAACAAACCGTGTGAGATGCAGCACAAAATACCTTCAGATTGTGTCTGAATAAGGGACCGTGTCTGATGACACTTTGTGCGCCAGTTTTTTGGCTGAAGCAATTCCAAATTTTCCGCTTCCGCGGAAATATCTACCTCCCCACCCCTCCCCCTTACCAAAAGCCACATTTCCCCCCTTTCCGTCTTCCTTTCCAAGTTGAAACCTTCACTCCTTGCTTGCAGCGCCGCCGCCTCCTCACCAGCGACCCTCCTTCATGCTGCTCGGCCTCGCCTATCCAGGGAGGTAATCCACACCCGACCCCCATCCTCCTCCTCCTTCCACAACCCACATGCCCCGACCGCTGGCGCGAGCAGGACACCTTCCACCCAAATCACCGACCCCTCCACGAAATAAGCGCCAGCCTAAGCCATGGTGCACATAGTATAGCCAAGACCTCAAGGAGCATTTGGCAGCGGAGAAGCAAATCATGGCCGCACGCGCGGATGAGGTCGCGATGGCTGCCATTCGTGCCGACCCCCAGATCTTGGAGGAGCACCTCGCCATCGAGGCCACCGTTGATGCCTCACACACCGACGCCGCGATGTGGTTGGCTGCTTTAAACAACATTTCGTGGCATTTTCTCGAGGCCACCGTCAGTGCCTTCGATGAAGACTACGCGGTGTTTTTTCAGCGTGCATGTTCTTATCTCATCTCGAGAGACAATAGGTTGGTGCCCGGAGCGGCTCAGGAAACTCGCCACTACAACGAGGGCACCCACGATGCAGAGGCCTCACCCTCTTCCATGTCCAAGGAGCCAATCGTCATCGGTATCTCCAACAATGAGGAGTAGCTTGTCTTATTAGCTCACTATAAGGATCCATGCTCAGTTTGCTAGCTACTACCTTTCCTTAATAAATTCTAGTGAATTATGCTATCTACTTTCACCATGCAATCTTCTGCTATAGTGTGTATGTTCTATATGTCTTGCAATGTGGTGTTCAATTAACTGCTTGGTTCAATTCTGCAAATGTGATGTTCAATTCTTCAGGGTGCAATATTTCCAAGTTGTTAAGTATGCTTGGTTTGGTTAACTGTCTGATCTTCTATTAGGAGTATGTTATATTGTTCAATTGGTGTTTAGTTAACTGCTTGGTTCATTTGTTGTGGTTTGGTTCACTTGTTGTGGTGTTTAGTTAACTGCTTGGTTCAATTCTGCAATGCGATGTTCAATTGTTGTGGCTGCATTCTCTTATTGTATACCATGTGAGGAATAAATCGAATTTGGCTGCACTTAATACACGAGAAACATATACAAGTGCTATATTTCCTAGTTCTTAATCATGCTTGGTTTGTATAAATGGGTTTTCCATGTGGCTTGAATTAATCTGATGAATCTGCAATGTGCTTATTTTTCATCAACATATTTTACTGATAGCATGCGAAGTCTTACTTAACCTGATGACTAACTACCTTATATGTGTTGCAAGGAAACAATGGGAAGAACTAAGGTTTACAAGATGGTACTAACTATTATACCTTTCCTTTTTTATTCCTTTGCCCCGTTTCCAATATAGAGAAGATATCTATGCACATCCTTGTTTTCAGGGTTCACTGATGATTACCTCTCAAACCACCTCTGTGGTCAGGATGCGAGGAAAGTTTTCATACAACACCCATGGTTCAATATTGAAGTGTTCCTGAAGAGGTCGAAGGATGGACGGTCAATCATCCATAGGCACTGGCCTAAAGTTGCAAAGACCTTCAACATGAATGAAGGCTCATGATACGTCTCCAACGTATCTATAATTTTTGATTGCTCCATGCTATATTATCTACTGTTTTGGGCAATATTGGGCTTTATTATCCACTTTTATATTATTTTTGGGACTAACCTGTTAACCAGAGGCCCAGCCCAGATTTGCTGTTTTATGCCTATTTCAGTGTTATGAAGAAAAGGAATATCAGACGGAGTCGAAACGGAACGAAATCAACTGGAGAAGTTATTTTTGGAAGGAAACACACCTGATGGACTTGGACCCCACGTCAGAAGACATGGGAGCTGCCCACGAGGGTGGGGGGCGCCCCCCCTAGGTCACGCCCCCTGCCTCGTGGGGCCCCCGTGGCTCCCCTGACGTGCTTCCTCTGCCTATATAACTCCATATACCCTAAAACTTCAAGAACGCAACATAGATCGGGAGTTCCGCCGCCAGAAGCCTCCGTAGCCACCAAAAGTCAATCGGGACCCTGTTCCGGCACCCTGCCGGAGGGGGGGACCCTCACCGGTGGCCATCTTCATCATCCCGGTGCTCTCCATGACGAGGAGGGAGTAGTTCTCCCTCGGGGTTGAGGGTATGTACTAGTAGCTATGCATTTGATCTCTCTCTCTCTCTCTCTCTCTCTCTCTCTCTCGTGTTCTTGAGATGATACGATCTTGATGTATCGCGAGCTTTGCTATTATATTTGGATCCTATGATGTTTCTTCCCCCCTCTCCTCTCTTGTAATGAATCGAGTTTCCCCTTTGAAGTAATCTTATCGGATTGAGTCTTTAAAGACTAGAGAACACTTGATGTATGTCTTGTCGTGGATATCTATGGTGACAATGGGATACCACATGCCACTTGATGTATGTTAAGGTGACCAACTTGCGGGTTTCGTGACATTGGGGACCAATGCATAGGGGTTGGCACACGTTTTCGTCGTGATTCTCCGGTAGAACTTTGGGGCACTCTTTGAGGTCCTTTGTGTTGGTTGAATAGATGAATCTGAGATTGTGTGATGCATATCATATAATCATGCCCACGGATACTTGAGGTGACATTGGAGTATCTAGGTGACATTAGGGTTTTGGTTGATTTGTATCTTAAGGTGTTATTCTAGTACGAACTCTAGGGCTGTTTGTGACACTTATAGGAATAGCCCAACGGATTGATTGGAAAGAATAACTTTGAAGTGGTTTCGTACCCTACCATAATCTCTTCGTTCGTTCTCCGCTATTAGTGACTTTGGAGTGACTCTTTGTTGCATGTTGAGGGATAGTTTTATGATCCAATTATGTTAGTATTGTTGAGAGGACTTACACTAGTGAAAGTATGAACCCTAGGCCTTGTTTCAACGCATTGCAATACCGTTTACGCTCACTTTTATCACTTGTTACCTTGCTATTTTTATTATTTCAGATTACAAAAACTATTATCTACCATCCATATACCACTTGTATCATCATCTCTTCGCCGAACTAGTGCACCTATACAATTTACCATTGTATTGGGTGTGTTGGGGACACAAGAGACTCTTTGTTATTTGGTTGTTGGATTGCTTGAGAGAGACCATCTTCATCCTACGCCTCCTACGGATTGATAAACCTTAGGTCATCCACTTGAGGGAAATTTGCTAATGTCCTACAAACCTCTGCACTTGGAGGCCCAACAACGTCTACAAGAAGAAGGTTGTGTAGTATACATCAGCTCAATATTCGCCTTCCGCTTCAGTAGTTTTCTAGATGAGATGCATCTCTCTAAGTACCGTCTATGATGCTAATTTCGAAAGGTTCTAGATGTTGCATGTGAAACTTGCTGCTGGTGCAGTTGTGTAATGGGGTAGCTGAGTGCTGAAGCTATATCATGTTGTACTCCGATGTATTTCAATTATGAAATCATGCTTCCTTAATATGGAAATGGAATATATTATGTGCTTAATAAGAAAGTCAATTAGATTAGTAAATGGATTATTAATAATAGGCCAATTAGCCCACTAATTGGCCAATTAGCTTGCTAATTGGGTTTTCTTATTGCAAACGGTTAATGAGAAAACACCATGGGCGCTGACCTAAGGCAACGCACACAGTTTCTAGGAATAAACCGTGTTGGATCAATGAACAATCACACACGACATTCTCTTCAAAACTGTTTATGTTACGCCACCTTGCGCAAATGTTTTCCTTGTAGTGACTGTGTGGGATGTATATACGAACGGAAACGTTTAGTGGTGACTGACTATGTGGGATGTACTTACAACTAGAAATGATTTTGCCTGTATAATTGTATTTTTTAGCACTACTGTACTCATTTCTGTATTTGAGTGCTCGTCGGTCGCACACGACCTCATTTCGCCGAGCGTGTGTGCCAGGAGGGCATATCCCTAACGATTTCTGGGTCATGTGGGAAGGACTCCCCCTATCGCGCACACTCACTTGGCGATGGTTCCAAATGCCGTCGCGGAAAGGGGTAGAAAACTGTTTGTTTAGGACCGACGAGTACCAGTGATTCTCTCTACACTACAAAAAAAGACACTTCCATGATGATACGTGTTTGTCACAGTAGGTCATGTTTTTCTGACATGCATGTACATCCATGATGATTTTATGACAGAATCAAGATAGTCATACCTGTGTTGTCGTAGAAGTGTTCCATGACATTATGAAAATTATCAACACGGAAGAGTCCACTTCCATGACAATAAAACATGCGTCATAGAAGTGCTTTCGTGACGGGTGACCGACACGTGGCATCGACCGTAACGGCTCGCCGTTAAGCTATCGGTTCCGGTTTTAGATCCGATAACCCATTAACAGAGCAGACCAATGGGGATTTTCCACATGTAAAATTCTCATTGGCCGTAGGAAACACGTGTTGGCTCACCACTGGGACAGATGTCATCCACTCATTGGACAGGAGGCGCCTATGATACGTCGACGTGTGGCACGGCCCAACAGAAGCTCATTTTGGTGAAAAGGTTGGGTCTGTCAAAATAAGCAGGCCGACCCATTAGCGGCCTACTTGAGTCAGGCCCATTTACAAGTATGGCCCATACAAGTTACACAGAATCGGCCCATCAAAGGCCCATTCTAGATTCGACAATTTCCATCCCATCGTCAGTTTAAGCCCGTTAACGGCCCGCTACGTTTTTGGACCCAATTGCGGCCCGAGATTCTTTTGGTCTGTTAGCAGCCCATCATCAATTCTAGCCCGTTAATGGCCCGAAACGTCTTTCGGCCTTTTCTCAGCCCATTCTGCAGTTGGGCTAATTCTAGCCCGCTGTGACTTTAGGCCTGTCCTCGGCCTATTCGGTAAATGGGCCAACTCATAGCCCATTTTGTCTCTCGACCTGTTAAGGGCCAGCACAACAGTTGGGCCTTTGACTTTAGGTCCATTAGGGCCCACGTTCTGCAGGGCATCATTTCAGCCCAACACGACTTTCGGCCTATTAAAAGCCTAGTTTGCAAATTGGGCCTACTCTGGCCCATAACACTTTTGGCCTCTTACTGGACCGTAAAGTAAAAGGGCCAAGACAAAACTAACATTTATTTGGGCCTGCTAAAGGCCCACAGGCCATTCCCATTTATATGGCCCTATCGAGCTTTAGGCCTGTTGACGGCCTGCTAAGAGCCATTGTTACGATGGGCCCATTTGGCATCCACTTAGTATTATTTTGACCAGCCCAATTAAGGCCCGCTTTGACTGCACATGTTTGTTTGTTTGTATGGCGTCCAGGAAATGTTTGGGCGTGTTGGCCCCCATTTCAATGATATAGCATATTCAAGAATTATCCTACTCTATACTATTGCCTCTAAAAAACATACACTATACGATAAAAAGCATAGAAACGTAGAATAATCCTACACTATACAATAAAGAAACTACAGCCGAATATACCCACTGGGCATTATAGTTCGGCACCAGTGATTATAAATCATACACAAACAGCAAATTACATACACTAGACAAATAAAGCTCATACATCATGGACACGCATCAACATAACTTACCATTTAATCTATAATCTCTTCATAAAAAAGGATTGGCCGGATTCAGATAGCACAAATTTCAGTCTGCAAAATCTCCAATTCCTTCATGGTTACCTTAGTGTCTTGTTTCATTTTTTTTGACTCCTGCATCTAATACCTGCATGTCCAGTCTCAACTTGTTGATTGTACGTTGAGCATCATGTACACATTGTCTTGCCACCTCTAGTTGATGCTCGAGAACATCAGCACATTCCAATTCCAATCCATAATCATTCGGTAATGGCCATGCCGCACTGCTCGCAGATCTTTGTGTTGATGTCACTTCATCCTGAAATGTTTCTGTAAGTACACATGACTAGGGCAAAAATATAGTTACAATAGTGAAAAGAGCAAGACGGACTATTTTGTACATGGCAAAACATGACTAACAATAATGTTACACGTCATGAAGCATAAGCAGATGCTATTTTAAAAATTATAAAAAAGGTAGTTTGTTCAGCCTGCATACATAAATCTCTCTTAGCTCACAAGAGGAGCACAATGTTGGGGCTCAATCCAAAACACAGACAAGTTACAAATTTAGACAACACGTTGCGTATAAGTAAGCAAGCAGTTGGCCATTCTGTAGCTCAATTAAAGTCTTAGGGAGCATAATGAATAGTAGAGGGATTCATACAAACCTACTACAGCAAGCAAAACTATGCAATCATTAGCCTAGTATAAACTAGATTGTGAGCCTCATGCAATAATAGTTGGTTAATAGACTTCAAAGCTTCAAGCACACTTCGCCAGAGTAATTAAATGGTAAGGCCTTTAATTATGTCAACTAATAGTTATACAAGTTCCCAACATCAGGCATCATTGTTTGGGCATCTTATTAACTGAGGACAAATAAAGCAATTGAAAAGAGCAAATTAACTATGCCTGAAACAAACAAGGAATTGAACTGTTGAGTTGGATACAATGACTTACCTTAATTGGTTGGACAGGCTCAACGTAGCTCCTACTTCTCTTCCAAGGCTCTTTCCTAACATCTTGTGTCAGATTTTGGGTTCCAGCAAAACCCTTGAGATTCGAACACTAGGGTGCGCACAAAGATCTCTCCCCCTCTAGCTCTCGCCCTCACCACAATCTCAAGTCTTAGCATGTCGAACTCGCAGAACAAAGTGACACAAGATTGATACTGGTTCGGGTCACCGTTGTGGCGTAATACCCTACTCTAGTGTGGTGTGGTGGATTGCCTCGTGGGCTGATGATGAACAGTTACAAGGGGAAGAGCGGCCTCCTGAGGAGAGGTGTTCTTGTGCTTGGCGAGCTTGTGTGGTGTCTGGTGGTCTGAATGATCCTCTCCCCTTACTAAGGTGGTGGCTAGTCCTATTTATAGAGGCCCTAGTCCTCTTCCCAAATATTGAGCTAGAAGGGATCCCACAACAGCCAAGTTTGAAGGGGGGCAGCTAGTACAAGTTATCCTGACAAAAGTAGTCTTCGCCTGCCAAAGGCTCTGATGGTGAAGCCGTCTTGGGCTCCACAGTGACCTCCCTCCCGCCGTCCTACTGGTCTTGGTCTTGATGCCTCGGGACTCCGTTTTGGAGCTTGCATCTTTAGCACCAAAGAGGAAATGAGGACACTGCGCGCGCTAGCGCCCTCCTGTTGTCCACCTAGCCTTGGTCGTCATGGCTTACGTCATGGGGACCTCGCGAGGTCTCCCTTTCCTTGATCTCTCCCCCCCCCCCCGTGAGCCAGCCTGGTGAGGCTGCCCCCGAGGAGGTCTTGCATCATCCGCCTCGCGAGGCTTGGCCCCTCATGAGGGTCTTGAGTGCTTGCTGGTGAAGATGGGCCGCACAGAGCCGCTGGTGAAGCCACGCCATGGGCCGCGGGCAGGCAAGTCTGGGGACCCCTGTTCCCAGAACGCCGATAGTAGCCCCTGGGCCCAAGGCGTGCTCGGACTTGGCCTCGAGGCAAAGCCAAGGGGCAAGTGTGGGGAGCTGCGAGCCCTAACAGCCTGCAGCCTCGGTTGACGCGTGGCAGTTGATTGGATGTGGGTGGCCCCGCTTCCCCACAGAGCCTTGATATCCGCCTAGCTAGGCGGCCATCATGATTTACACTGTTATCCCTCATTGCTTGGCGACACGCCCCTCCTAATCTCCTGCCTTCCGAATCAGTAACCTCCTCTTCCAATCCGTCCCGAGCTCGGCCATCCTTGCCGCCATGGTGCCCCGACGAACAGAGAAGGGAAAGGAGAAGGCTCAGTCTTCAGCCGGGCCACTCCCGGCCATTAAACCCGCTGTGGGCCGGTCATTGGTGCTCAACCAGGAGGCCATGGACAAGGTCCGCCTAGCGCTCACCACCGCCTTCAACGAATGGGGGGAGACAACGGCTTGGCCCGTGTCCCACACATCTGTCGATAGGACAGCCACTGAGGTCCAATTCTTCATTGACGCCCTGTGGTCTGGCCTGATTCCTCCCTTCTCCGCCTTCTTCAACGCCATGCTCTCCCACTATCAGACCCATATGTTGCACCTGGATCCCCAATCAGTCGTCCTTCTTGATGTCTTCGCCTTCGTCTGCGAGGCCATGGTAGGCATTGCTCCTTTCGTGGCCCTACTACGCCATTTCTTCTCACTGCAACTGACTGATCCTCGGCATAGCACGGGATGCCTGAGCTTCCATGCCATGGTGGCGACGGCCGGCTCGGGAATCTACTTTGAGCTCCCACCATCCGCGAGCGGGTTTTGTACACGATGGGTGTACGTGGATGTTGGCGTGCTCAGCCCCTTGCTCTCACCGTTGTCGGCACCCGCAGTTCCCAGCTCCGGCTGGGGCCACGAGAAGCTCGTGGACTCCCGCCTCGTCTTCGTCTGGCTTCGGTTGAAGAGGCTGAAGGATCTCGGCATGACTGCGCCCATGGTGGTGTAGGAGTTCCTCCGATGCCGCATCGCCCTACTCTAGCGCCATTCCCAGCCAATGTGGGCCTTGTCTGGCGGCCAGGATCGCATGAGGCTTCAGGAAGTGGGCTTCCGCTCGAAGCACGAAGAATGGTGCTCAAGGTCTTGACGGGCGACCCCTCGCCAGCCGACATGCCGCAGGAGGGTTGTCTCTTGTATTGCTGCTCAAACAGGGTGGAGTTCGCGGGGCAGATGCCCCCCTTTGATGAATGGGGGCCGCACCCACCTGGCCTTGAAGGGCCCCACGAGAACCCTGTCTCCGTGGCTCCCCTCCCTGCCGCCAGTGCCGAGCTTGCCCCAAGAGTGGATGCAGGGGGACGAGCTCCGCTGGAGGCCGGAGGTGTGGGTGCTGAGGCGTCGGCACCGCTCGAGGCTCCCGAGGTGCCATCCTCGGGAGCCTTTGACTCTTGCCTGGGGGCAACAGCTGAGGGGGTGACGCAATCCACTGCTCCCGAGGTCTTGGCGGGCCACCATGAGGCGGTGCCTGGGGGCTCTCCTCACTCGAGCACTCCCGAGGCAATCTCCTTGGGAGCCTCACCAACAATGCCCCGCGCTGGTTGCCATGTCCAATGCTTCGGCCGGCTTCGTATGGACTTCGACACGCTCCGCAAGAGGAAAGGGTCTCCAAGCTGTAGCAGCGGTGTCGTCCGGCCGTTGAAGCATAGGAAGTATATAGCCATAGACGAGTGAGTTCCTTATCTTTGTGATTTCCTGAGTGCTGCTTCTCCTCCTGACTGTGGCTCCTCAGGGTCCCTCCTATTAGGGCCACGAAGTCTCCTGAGAAGCAACCTTCTCCTGCCTTGAATCCCCCGCTGGCCTTGAGCGTCCCAAGTCGGCGTGCCGCGCTCGGCGCGAGGTCGGCCGGAGTGGCAAGCGCGCTAGCCTGGCGCTTCGAGCCCACGCCTTTTCCGTCTCTCCTTTGTGGCCTTGGCTGGGGCGCGGCAAGCATGCCAAGGGCTCCCCCTCTGGTTGTGGACGGCAGTTGGATGGCTTCGATACTGGCTTCTACTTCGAGCATTGGGCCCTCACCCATCCAGGCCTCCGCCATGGCCCAGACAGTGATTGGGGAAGCGCCAGCCCCCAGCCCCCTGCTAGGGGGGAGCGAGTCGCTTCGGGCCCCTTCAGCGACCCCTGCTGCGGGAGATGGGCCTGGTCGCACACTCAAGCATGCGTGCGAGCGGACCATCGTCCGCCACGAGCTATTTTAGGAGGCAATGGGCGCGATGAGCCGGCTCGGTGGAGAACTCGCGGATGTTGACACGCGCCTTGAAACCGAGGGCCTCCGGTTGGCGGAGGAGTGGCATCAACTGAAGGTAGCCATCAACTTCGGGCACCTCCAGTGTGAGCATGCCAACACGAAGGCCGAGGCATCCCTGACAATCTCACGCGAGGCCAGCGCCCAAGCCTTGGAGGAGTCCAGGGAGGCCGATCGTTGCCTCGTGGTCTCCGAGGAGCATAGGTGGGAGCTCCTGGTCTTGAACGCCTCTTTGGAGCAGTAGGTGGAGGCGTGCAGGGCCGCCCTAGCGTCGATGAAGGGGATGCCTGCCGAGGAGGAAGAGATCCGTAACCGCGAGGAGACGCTGGCGCTGGAAGCCACGGAGCACAGCCTTGAGCTCAAGAGGTTGGAGACGAGGGAGCGCCAAGTTGCCCAAGCAGAGGATGCCGCTAATGCGCGAGAGGCGAGGATCCAGGAGGAGGTCGACAGCAGGGTGGCAGAGGCTCGTGCAGACCTCGACAGCGGGTATGGAACAAAGCTGGAGCTTGCGGGAGCCTAAGCTAATGGCCGGAGCTCCGTCTTGGGGTCGAGGTTGGCGGAGGCAGAGCAGCGCGAGAAAGCTGCCGTTGCCGCCCTGATCTCTGTGTAGGCCGAACTAGCCTCTGCCCGCGTTGAACTGCTCCCACTCCAGTAGTGAGTCACCACCGCCGAGTCCCTCACATAGCAGAGCAGGGAGGAAGCGCTCCGTCGGCAGACGCTGGAGCGCGTGCACGCCCCCATGCTCCAAGGCCTCAGGACCAGAGCCAATGTAGTGCTGGGCACCATCTGCGACGAATATGCCCCTCATCCCCACTCAGACGATTATGCCAGCCATCTTCGCTTTTTCACCGTTGTGGTGATACGCCTGGAGAACCGATCCGAGAGGGCTCGCGAGCTTGTTGAAGAGAGGAGCTATGGCCTGCTCGGGTACGCGTTCTCCCATGTATTCAGCCACCTCCAGAACATCAACGCCAACTTCGATTTTGATGCCGCCATTCCCCCTATACCCAGGGCCATCCGGGGTGACCTTGCACGCTAGGTGGAGGACAATGTGGATGCTCTAGTCAGGGCCTTCGCCTCCGAGGACGACATGGTGGTGGTCGCATCGGATGAAGGTGACATGGTCGATGATGATGAGGGCGGCGCCGACAATGATGGCGGTGATGCCAGCGACGCGTCTGAGGGCGACCCGGAGGATGCAGTGAGTGACATGTCAAATTGAGCCCGTGCTTCCTCGTCGTGGACCCTGCATGCGAAAGCTCGGGCATGGCCCTGAAAGTTGTAAGAGCATTTTGGGAGGGAAAGCCCCTCATGTAAATAGATTACTGCTTCTATTCCCTAGGCCAAGCTGGAGATGTGTTTTCATGAGCCCGCGAGTCCTACCGCGAGCTTGCTGATGTAGTTTGCCTTAGTCAGGGCCAATTCCAAACCGGCTCGTGAGGTCGTGAGCTTCTAAGGGGCCTGTCGATCCGTCCGAGAGAGCCTCACGAGAAGTAAGCGCCGGCCATAGAAGGACGTGCACGCAGCGCGCGCCACGCCCAGCCCCCGCTCGCGAGGGGCTCGTGAGGGGGGAGGCAGCAGGTGCGAGCTCCGAATCAAGGCAAGGAACCAAATCGCAAGAAATCGCAGGAACAAGAAAAGACACCCCTCACGCATATCAATGAAAATTCAACTTCAAACTTAAATCCAAGGCCAAAAAACAGGGCTACAGAAAGGAGGTTAAAAGCAAATGGCCGCGTCCGGCGCCTAGTCTAGTCTTCTTGGTCTTCCACCAACGCGGAGCATGGCGCATCCACTAAGACGTAGGCAGGAGCCCTCGAGGCCTGAGGGTGGCTCTCCGGAGACTCCGGGGCCTGTACAGCCCCACTCATTATTACGTGAGAGTGTCACAAGCGGAGACCTTCACATGCGTGAGCCTTACTTCATATCGCCAGACGAGGGCCCCGCCTTGTGCCGCCCTTGACCATCGTTGGGGCATCTGGAAACCAGGGCGACGCTAAGGGGCAAAGGAGACGCCAACGGCGCCCTCGGCGACCACGAGCCCTCTGTCGGGGGGAAGGCTCGTCAGCGCCTCCCCGGCAGAGGACCTACCTCCGGGCGACGCTTTGCTTTGTGCAACGTGGGGAGGGGCCTTGCTCCCGGCTCCTCCCCCGCAGCCCCCAATGCGCCTCCCCTAGCGAGATGGGGGCTACCGTGCTGGGGCCGTCGTCCACTGCTGTGACCTGGTTCACTTGCGACCCATGGTTAGCGTAAGCCTGCTCCTGAGAGATTAGTGGTACCCTGTAGTTGCTGTCGCCAGTGTGGTCGGTGAGGCCTCCAGGTGGCTCTTGGAAGGCCTCAACTTCCAACATCCCCTCTTCCTAACCCGGCTCGAGAACCGAGCCGGGGTCATCTTCCGGTGTGTACGGTTGGCCCATCATGCGGGGCACATAGGCCTCCAGAGCCATCGCCTCGGAAAAATTCCTGAAGTGCCCCACGCTCCAAGATGCCTGGCCCGGCGCGCCAGGGTAGTAGGATGGCATCCTGCCGGAACTGTGGAGGGCGATGCTTACGCCTGCGCCCATTGGGGGAGGCATAGGTGTGGTTGGGTGTCCGGCGCCGCTGGTTGTGCTGGTGCCGACGAAACCTCCTGGTGCGCCTGGGGGCACGCGGGCGCGACGAGGCCCATCGTGTAGTCCGGCCACAACCTGAGGCGTAAGCAAGGACCAGAAAGGCGGGGCACCCCTGGCTGCGGCGTCCAACAGCTCGGCCACACGCTCCAGCAATGCATCTCGGCCGCTCTCCATTAGTCAGCATCGCAGTAGCTCACGCGCCCCCGTGAGCGTGGCCGTTTGCTTGTTCCTTCCGGGTGTGCGGCGCCGTTGCAACAGCATAGCTGGAGGCTCTTGCAACGGCCCGCGCTTTCCGTGGAGTAAGGGTGGATGGCGTTTGACGCCGCCCACGCCCTGTGTCGTTTGGCAGTGCGCGTGTTGCCTGGAGCACGGGGTTGGGGTCTTCTTGGCTGAGGAGAGGTGTTCTTGTGCTTGGCGAGCTTGTGTGGTGTCTGGTGGTCTGAATGATCCTCTCCCCTTGCTAAGGTGGTGGCTAGTCCTATTTATAGAGGCGCTGGTCCTCTTCCCAAATATTGAGCGGGAAGGGATCCCACAACAGCCAAGTTTGAAGGGGGACAACTAGTACAAGTTATCCTGTAAAAAGTAGTCTTCGCCTACCAAAGGCTCTGGTGGTGACACCGTCTTGGGCTCCACGATGACCTCCATCCTGCCGTCCAGTTGGTCTTGGTCTTGTTGCAACGATATGGAAACCTTTTCTTGATGCCTCGGGACTCCGCACCTGAGCTTGCCTCTTTAGCACCAAAGAGGAAACGAGGACACTGCGCGTGCTGGCGCCCGCCTGGTGTGTGCCTGGCCATGGTCGTCATGGCTTACGTCATGGGGACCTCGCAAGGTCTCCCTTGCCTTGATATCTCCGCCCCTCGCGAGCCAGCCTGGTGAGGCTGCCCCCGAGGAGGTCTTGTGTCATCTGCCTCGCGAGGCTTGGCCCCTCGCGATGGTCTTGAGTGCTTGCTGGTGAAGATGGGCCGCACAGGGCTACTGGTGGAGCCACGCCGTGGGCCGCAGGCAGGCAAGTATGGGGACCCCCATTCCTAGAACGCCGACATCTTGCACTTGGAAATCCTCAATCTTATCTTCATTGCACCCCCTCTGCAAGGTGACACAAACTAGTTACTCGTCTCCTTGGAAGATAAATATGCATAATTTCCAGTCTGTGAACAACACAAAAGGATGAGATTATAACAAAACAATACCACATAATGAAACATGCCACATCTCTTGCACTTGCACACAATGAAATGAGCATTTAGTATGTCTGCACTATGTAAAAACTAGGCATACCGTCGAACTAGATCTCCAGGTACTCTTGGAGAGCCTACTGTAGTGTACAGCCAAACCTTTATGTCACCTATGAGTTAGATAAGGCCCCACTACAGCAGGCCTTAGTGTTTAAATCGTTGACAAGCTTTGTTAGAGTGTTAGGTCAAGAACATCAAGTAATCAAAGCAAACAGTCCTAGTATGGCTGGCTGATGCAAACAACAATTGAACGGATATGTGAGCAAATCTTACATATCAAGAAAAGAAGCAAAAAAGGAGGCTTAAAGACCATAACTTGACTGACCAGATTTAAGGGGCATTTAAACATCATGTGCAATGTATGAAATAACATAAACATTGCATATTCCAGATTCTACAATGGAATGCACATGTATTAGGTCATGCCATGTATGATGATGCCTAAATCTACACTATAGCAGGCAGGAGTGATTCATCATTGCACGCACAATTGAATTGCAGGTTAAGGGCCAGTTCGATTTCGCCTTTTCAGGGATTATTGTCAAAATAAGCCATAAAAGATGTAAAGAAGTCATTTTTGAGTAATGGGCTTGGGCTTAACTTATTTCGCTTTGGAGGGGGTGTTTTGGGTAGAAGCTCACTAAAAATTGGAGGGATGGGGAATAGTGAAATAACTCTATTGTCTGCCTATATTACACTCAAAATGCAACTTCTCACGCCCGTGTCACACCTGACCCTCAAGTAAAAACAAACACGCAAGCATTCATTGCCCTGCCCGCTTGCATCTCCTCTCCCCTTTCCCTCTACCTCGATCCCCTGCCTGCAGCCCTAGGGTTCCTCCAGCGAGCCGTCGCCTCTGGTCCCATCTGGCCTAGTCCTCGATGATGCTCTGTCCAGCTAGGGTACATGGCCGGCAGGTAGGGAAAAATCTCCCTGGCCGCTCCTCCCAATGGCACCGCCCCTCATTCTCATGGTCTCTAGCAGCTGCTCCACTGTGGTCCATCCAACACACTACTCCGGCGGGCGCCGCACAACTACGGCTGATGCCACACTGCAGCAGAAGGCACCTTATTCCCCCTCCCCTCCTCCCAGGCCGTGGCCTTAAGGTGCTGTTGAAGGATGAGCTCATCCAACAAGGTGAGGATCTCATCTGATTTTTTGCCAAATTTTCATTCTGACCCACTATACGATGAATTGCTATAAGCTGCTTCTGCTGCTGCTATATGATGCATTGCTATGAGCTGCAACTCCTGCTGCTATATGATGAATTGCTATGATCTGCTGCTGCTGTATGATGAATTGCTATGAGCTGCTGCTGCTATATGATGAGTTGCTATAAGCTGCTCCTGCTACTGTATGATGAATTGCTATGAGCTTCTCCTGCTACTGCTATATGATGAATTTCTATGAACTGTTGCTAGTGTATGATGAATTGCACACTATTGCTGCTGTTGTATGATGAGTTGCTATGAGCTGGTGCTGGTATATGATGCTTTCAGGTGGTGTTGCTATATGATAATAACCAGCCACTTGGAGCATCGAATTTCAATAAATAATTGCCTTCATTTAAATGTGGGTCATGCATTCTTCATTTAAATTAGGCAATGGGATCTCTATGGAAGACATTGACCAAAGTAAATTGTGCCAAGTAGATGGTATCTTTGTATTTGCATTTGAACAAATAGTGATGGTCTATTTTCCTATCATATTAATTACTACACTAGGTTCAATTTTTGATGTTTGCAAGTCAAATTATTTTTCATATGGGCAGCAAAATGAAAAAAATATAATGCAATCTGGACTTCTCACTGACCATACCAAAGATAAGCTGAAAAGGAAGGCAATGAAAGGAACTGGTTGTCTTATTACCTGGAGCTTATATTCACAAGTGCTTATTTTCTTAGGATAACTCATAATAACAATCCCTAAGAAACTTGGCCAATAGAACTGACATGCAAATAGCATGTCACGATGATTGCAATGGAGGAGTGACCTACCATAGCACACTGTATAGGCTCACCGCTGCCTCTCCTTTTTTGCGATGTTCCATGAAATTGCCACATACATCTTGTACTTTTTCATTGTGTAACCCTATCTGCAAGTTGACATGGCTAATTTCAGTCATCTCTACATGATAATACATTGCATATCCCTTGCGCATATTTAAACCACCTATTAATGATTGTGTGTGTAGCATAAACTAGCCATGACTCTGTGTGCTGGACTAGCAGGCACTCTAAGGGAGCCTAATGTAGTGCACTGGAATTCCTACATGCCACCTACGATTTTGTGTAATGTACTGCCTCTGTTCCTAAATATATGTCTTTGTAGGGATTCCAGTATGGACCACATACAGATGTATATAGATGCATTTTCGACTATAGATTCACTCGTTTTGCTCCGTATGTAGCCTATAGTGGAATCTCTAGAAAGACTTATATTTAGGAACGGAGGTACGAGGTAGTATCATGTATGACATCTACATATCTAATTTAGCAGCCAGTAGTAGAAATCATTGTCTGCACAAAGGGATTACTGGTCGAAAATCCTAGGAAAGCACGCTGGCAGGCACACAACTATACAAGAGAGAGAGAGAGAGGCGCACTTACAAGATAAGAGCAATGCCTCAGTCTAGGATCTTGGTTGGCCAAGCTGTTAGATCTAGAAGAAACATTGTCCTTGTAGTTTTTGCCAGCTGCATAAAGGTAACAACAACCTGTTAGTGTATTTGAAGTACATCGGGCAGGTGATGCTGGACGGGTTTAAAGGTGACAAGTACCTAGGTCGTAGCGCATGGTTGGCATCTTGCTAGACGGTGGGAATCACGTTAGAAACGTCAAGGGTGATGATGCTGCGCTGGTTGTCGGGGCCCGGTAAGGAGATCTACAACCGTCGAGTAGGGTGTTTGTGGAGCGGCTCTGGTAGGGTGGAATACGGTGTGGACGAAGCGGATCTATGGATGTGGACAAGGGCATCGGTGAAGCTGCTCCGGTGGTTGGGTTAAGGATGGTGTCGACGATGCGGATCTGCGGCCGTGGACTGGGCGTCAGAAGCTTCTCTGGTAGGTTGGATGACGGTGCGGCGAAGCGGACCTATGGCCATGGACATGTGAGTTGGCAAAGCGGCATGGGTAGGGTTGAGAATGGTATAGGCGAAGCTACTCTGGTAGGGTTGACGATGGTGTCGGCGAAGCGGCTGCGGTAGGGTTGAGGAAGGTGTCGGCTGCTACCTCTTGAGCACTGCGTTGGTTTTCCCTTGAAGAGGAAATGGTGATGCAGCAAAGTAGCATAAGTATTTCCCTCAGTTTTTGAGAACAAAGGTATCAATCCAGTAGGAGACTACACGCAATTCGCTCGTACCTACACAAACAAATAAGAACCTCGCAACCAACGCGATAAAGGAGTTGTCAATCCCTTCATGGTCACTTACGAGAGTGAGGTCTGATAGACATAATAATAATAAGATAAATATTTTTGGTATTTTTATGATATAAATTTAAAGTAAAGATTGCAAAATAAAATAGATTGGAAACTTATATTATAAAAGATAGACCCGGGGGCCATAGGTTTCACTAGTGGCTTCTCTCAAGATAGCAAAGTATTATTGTGGGTGAACAAATTACTGTCGAGCAATTGATAGAAAAGTGCATAATTATGAGAATATCTAGGCATGATCATGTATATAGGCATCACTTCCGCGACAAGTAGACCGAAATGATTCTACATCTACTACTATTACTCCACACATCGACCGCTATCCAGTATGCATCTAGAGTATTAAGTTCATAAGAACAGAGTAACGCATTAGACAAGATGACATGATGTAGAGGGATAAACTCAAGCAATATGATATAAACCCCATCTTTTTGTCCTCGATGGCAACAATACAATACGTGCCTTGCTGCCCCTGCTATCACTGGGAAAGGACACCGCAAGATTGAACCTAAAGCTAAGCACTTCTCCCATTGCAAGAAAGATCAATCTAGTAGGCCAAACCAAACTGATAATTCGAAGAGACTTGCAAAGATAACCAATCATAGATAAAATATTTCAGAGAAGAATCAAATATTGTTCATAGATAAACTTGATCATAAACCCACAATTCATCGGGTCTCGACAAACACACCGCAAAAAGAGTTACATCAAATAGATCTCTGAGAAGATCGAGGATAACATCATATTGAGATCTAAAGAGAGAGAAGAAGCCATCTAGCTAATAACTATGGACCCGAAGGTCTGTGGTAAACTACTCACACATCATCGGAGAGGCTATGGTGTTGATGTATAAGCCCTCCGTGATCGATTCCCCCTTCGGCGGAGCTCCGGAAAAGGCCCCAAGATGGGATCTCTTGGGTACAGAAGGTTGCGGCGGTGGAAACAGGGTTTCGTGGTGCTCCTGGATGTTTTCGGGGTATATGGATATATATAGGAGGAAGAAGTAGGTCGTTGGAGCTGCGAAGGGCCCACGAGGGTGGGGGCGCGCCCTCCTGTCTCGTGGCCACCTCGTTTCTTTCTTGACGACTACTCCAAGTCCCCTGAATCGCGTTTGTTCCAAAAATAACTTTCCCGAAGGTTTCATTCCATTCGGATTCTGTTTGATATTCCTTTTCTGTGAAACACTGAAATAGGCAAAAAAAACAACAATTTGCACTGGGCCTCGGGTTAGTAGGTTAGTCCCAAAAATAATATAGAAGTGTATAAATAAGCCCATTAACATCCAAAATGGATAATATAATAGCATGGAACAATCAAAAATTATAGATACGTTGGATAGGTATCAAGCATCCCCATGCTTAATTCCTGCTCGTCCTCGAGTAGGTAAATGATAAAAATAGAATTTTTGATGTGGAATGTTACCTAGCATAATTCTCAATGTAATTTTCTTTATTGTGGCATGAATGTTCAGATCCGAAAGAATCAAGACAAAAGTTTAATATTGACATAAAAATAATAATACGTCAAGCATACTAACAAAGCAATTATGTCTTCTCAAAATAACATGGCCAAAGAAAGTTACCCCTACAAAATCATATAGTCTGGCTATGCTCCATCTTCACCACACAAAGTATTTAAATCATGCACAACCCCGATGACATGCCAAGCAATTGTTGCATACTTTTGATGTTCTCAAACTTTTTCAATCTTCACGCAATATTTGAGCGTGAGCCATGGACGTAGCACTATATGTGGAATAGAATGGTGGTTGTGGAGAAGACAAAAGGGAGAGGATAGTCTCACATCAACTAGGCATATCAACGGGGTATGGAGATGCCCATCAATAGATATCAATGTGAGTGAGTAGGGATTGCCATGCAACGGATGCACTAGAGCTATAAGTGTATGAAATCTCAAGAATAAACTAAGTGGGCGTGCATCCAACTTGCTTGCTCACGAAGACCTAGGGCAATTTGAGGAAGCCCATCATTGGAATATACAAGCCTAGTTCTATAATGTAGAATTCCCACTAGTATATGAAAGTGACAACATAGGAGACTCTTTATCATGAAGATCATGGTGCTACTTTGAAGCACAAGTGTGGTAAAAGGATAGTAGCATTGTCCCTTCTCTCTTTTTCTCTCGTTTCTCCCCGTTTTGGGGGGCCTTTTCTCTCTTTTTTTGGCATCTTTTTTTTCTTTTTTTATTTTTGTCAGGAGTCTCATCTCGACTTGTGGGGGAATCATAGTCTCCATCATCCTTCCCTCACTTGGGACAATACTCTAATAATGATAATCATCACACTTTTATTTACTTACAACTCAAGAATTACAACTCGATACTTAGAACAAAATATGACTCTATATGAATGCCTCCGGCGGTGTGCCGGGATGTGCAATGACTCATGCGTGACATGTATGAAAGAATTATGAATGGTGGCTTTGCCACAAATACGATGTCAACTACATGATCATGCAAAGCAATATGACAATGATGTAACGTGTCATAACAAACGGAACGGTGGTAAGTTGCATGGCAATATATATCGAAATGACTATGGAAATGCCATAATAGGTAGGTATGGTGGCCCTTTTGAGGAAGGTATATGGTGGGTTTATGGTACCGGCGAAAGTTGCGCGGTACTAGAGAGGCTAGCAATGGTGGAAGGGTGAGAGTGCGTATAATCCATGGACTCAACATTTGTCATAAAGAACTCATATACTTATTGCAAAATCTATTAGTTATCGAAACAAAGTACTACGCGCATGCTCCTAGGGGGATAGATTGGTAGGAAAAGATCATCGCTCGTCCCCGACCGCCACTCATAAGGAAGACAATCAATAAATAAATCATGCTTCGACTTCATCACATAACGGTTCACCATACGTGCATGCTACGGGAATCACAAACTTTAGAACAAGTATTTCTCAAGTTCACAACTACTCAACTAGCATGACTCTAATATCACCATCTTCATATCCCAAAACAATCATCAAGTATCAAACTTCTCATAGTACTCAATGCACTTTTATGAAAGTTTTTATTATATCCATCTTGGATGCCTATCATATTAGGACTAATTTTATAGCCAAAGCAAATTACCATGCTGTTCTAAAAGATTCTCAAAATAATATAAGTGAAGCATGAGAGATCAATAATTTCTATAAAATAAAACCACCATCGTTCTCTAAAAGATATAAGTGAAGCACTAGAGCAAAATTATCTAGCACAAAAGATATAAGTGAAGCACATAGAGTATTCTAATAAATTCCAATTCATGTGTGTCTCTCCCAAAAGGTGTGTACAGAAAGTATGATTGTGGTAAACTAAAAAGCAAAGACTCAAATCATACAAGACCCTCCAAGCAAAACACATATCATGTGGTGAATAAAAATATAGCCTCAAGTAAAGTTACCGATGGAAGAAGACGAAAGAGGGGATGCCTTCCGGGGCATCCCCAAGGTTAGGCTTTTTGTTGTCCTTGAATTTTACCTTGGGGTGCCTTGGGCATCCCCAAGCTTAGGCTCTTGCCACTCCTTATTCCAAAATCCATCAAATCTTTACCCAAAACTTGAAAACTTCACAACACAAAACTCAACAAAAAATCTCATGAGCTCCGTTAGTATAAGAAAACAATCCACCACTTAAGGTACTGTAATGAACTCATTCTTTATTTATATTGGTGTTAAACCTACTTTATTCTAACTTCTCTATTGTTCATAACCTCCGATACTAGCCATAGATGCATCAAAATAAGCAAACAACACACGAAAAACAGAATCTATCAAAAACAGAACAGTCTGTAGTAATCTGTAGGTTTCGAATACTTATGTAACCCAAAAAATTCTGAAATAAATTGGTGGACGTGAGGAATTTTTCTATTAATCACATTCAAAAATAATCAACCTAATCGCACTCTCCATTAAAAAATGGCAGAAAATCTCGTGAGCGCTAAAGTTTCTGTTTTTTACAGCAAGATCGCTAAAACTTCCCCCAAGTCTTCCCAAAGGTTCTACTTGGCAGAAACACTAATTAAAAGCATAAAACCACATCTAAACAGAGGCTAGATGAATTATTTATTACTAAACAGAACCAAAAAGAAAGAAACAAAAATGAAATTGGGTTGCCTCCTAACAAGCGCTATCGTTTAACGCCCCTAGCTAGGCATAAAAACAAGAATAGATCTAAGTATTATCATCTTTGGTAGGGAATTCTTCAATGGAACACTTATAACCCTTGGGAGTTTCCTTCTTTTTATTAATGATCAAACTCCTAGGCAATAAATCAAGAAATTCATTTGTAGCAAAAGGTTCCTTAATGATATTGAAGAAATTAGGGTGAACACTTATTGATTTGAGATCCGCATTTTCCTTACTAGAAGATTCACCCTTATTTTTAGGAACATACATTAATTTGGCAATCTTGGTAGTAGGAGGATTTGGAGTATTTTTAACAGATGAAAAGGCATACCCTAAATTAGTAATAATATCCTCAAGTTTACAATTTCTTGTGGAATCTTGATCTATTCTTACATTAACTATAGGTTCTTGTCGGTGTTCTAGGAACGGGGATCCCCAGACTTGCCTACCTGCGGCCCGCGGCGTGGCGGAGCCAGCAGGCCGTATGGCCCATCTTCACCAACAAAGCGTCCAAGACCGTCGCGAGGGGCCAAGCCTCGCGAGGCATACGACGCAAGACCTCCTCTGGATTGGCCTAGCTAGGCAGGCTCACGAGGAGCGGAGATATCAAGGCGAGGCGAACCTCATGAGGCTCTCGTGACGTGAGCCATGATGATCGACAACAGGCGGACGCCAGCACGCGTAGCGTCCTTGTTTCCCCTTTGGTGCAAAGGGGGCAAGCGCAGCCGCGGAGTATCGAGGGATCAGGCAAAGGTTGCCCTTCTGGTGCAACAAGACCAAGACCATGGACTGCGAGACGGAGGTCATCGTGGAGCCCAAGACGGCGTCACCACCAGAGCTTTGTGCAGGTGAAGACTACTTTTGTCAGGATAACTTGTACTAGCTGTCCCCCTTTAAATTAGCCCGCCATTGTTGGCTCCCTTCTCGCTCGATATTTGGGAAGAGGACCAAGGCCTCTATAAATAGGACTAGCCACCCTAGTAGACGAGAGGATACCGAGAGACATACCACATGCTCACATGCGCAAGAACACCTCAACCTCAGGAGGCTGTTCTTCCCTTGTATTGTTCATCATCAGCCCAAGAGGCAATCCACCACCACCACCACACTGGAGTAGGGTATTAAGCCACAACGGTGGCTCGAACCAGTATAAACCCTGTGTCTTTCTGTGTTGTGAGTTCGTCGAGTTCGTCCGCAAGATCTTAGCGAGCTAGAGCGTAGATTGGTAGGAGGGGAAGACTTCGCGCGCACCCCAGTGTTCGAACCTTAAGGGTTTGCTGGAACCCCACATCCGACAGTTCTTTTCTTTAAAAAATCAGAATAACCCCTACCTTAGATCCATATTGAGTGATTTGGTTGTGGATCTTTTTATCCAAATTTTCAATCAACTCCACAGAGGCAACTTTATTTTCAATTATTTCAAGCCTTTGCATCACATGTTCCAAAGTTAAAATAGTTCCATTAACCAAAAGAGGTGGTGGGCGAAATAAATCTATCATAGCATTATAAGAATCAAAAGTATCGCTACCCAAGAAATTCCCTCCGGTAATGGTAACAAGAATATATATGTTCCAAGGAGTGATGCCTACATAAAAATTGCGAAGAAGAACGGAAGTGGATTGCTTCCTAGTAGATCTATTCTGAGCATTGCAAATTCTATGCCAAGCATCTTTTAGATTTTCTCCCTCCCTTTGTTTAAAATTAAGAACTTCATGATTGGGAGTCCTAAAAATGATAGAAGGATTAGCCATGATGACACATGGCGACACAAGAAGCAAGCGAAAAAGAGGCGAACAAAGAGGCGAGCAGAAAAAGAGGGCGAATAAAACGGCAAGGGTGACGTGGGGGAGAGGAAAACGACAGGCAAATGGCAAATAATTTAATGCGAGGGATAAGAGTTTGTGATGGGTACTTGGTATGTCTTGACTTGTGAGTAGATCTCCCTGGCAGCGGCGACAGAAATCCTTCTTGCTACCTCTTGAGCACAACGTTGGTTTCGCCTTTAAGAGGAAGGGTGATGCAGCAAAGTAGCGTAAGTATTTCCCTCAGTTTTTGAGAACCAAGGTATTAATCCAATAGGAGACTATATGCAAATCCCTCATACCTACACAAACAAATAAGAACCTCGCAACCAACATGACAAAGGGGTTGTTAATCCCTTCACGGTCACTTACGAGAGTGAGATCTGATAGAGATAATAATAATAAAATAAATATTTTTGGTATTTTTATGATATAAATTGGAAGTAAAGATTGCAAAATAAAATAGATTGGAAACTTATATGATAAAAGATAGATCCGGGGGCCATAGGTTTCACTAGTGGCTTCTCTCAAGATAGCATAAGTGTTACGGTGGGTGAAAAAATTACTGTCGAGCAATTGATAGAAAAGTGCATAATTATGAGAATATCTAGGCATGATCATGTATATAAGCATCATGTCCACGACAAGTAGACCGAAACGATTCTGCATCTACTACTATTACTCCACACATCGACCGCTATCCAACATGCATCTAGAGTATTAAGTTCAAAATAACAGAGTAACGCATTAGGCAAGATGACAGGATGTAGAGGGATAAAGTCAAGCAATATGATATAAACCACATCTTTTTATCCTCGATGGCAACAATACAATACGTGCCTTGCTGCCCCTGCTGTCACTGGGAAAGGACACCGCAAGATTGCACCCAAAGCTAAGCACTTCTCCCATTGCAAGAAAGATCAATCTAGTAGGTCAAACCAAACTGATAATTCGAAGAGACTTGCAAAGATAACCAATCATACATAAAAGATTTCAGAGAATAATCAAATATTGTTCATAGATAAACTTGATCATAAACCCACAATTCATCGGATCTTGACAAACACACCGCAAAAGAGTTACATCAAATAGATCTCCAAGAAGATCGAGGAGAACATTGTATTGAGATCCAAAGAGAGAGAAGAAGCCATGTAGCTAATAACTATGGACCCAAAGGTCTGTGGTAAACTACTCACACATCATCGGAGATGCTATGATGTTGATGTAGAAGCCCTCCGTGATTGATTCCCCCTCCGGCGGAGCTCCGGAAAAGGCCCCAAGATGGGATCTCTTCGGTACAGAAGATTGCGGCGGTGGAAATAGGGTTTTGTGGTGCTCCTGGATGTTTTCGTGGTATATGGATATATATAGGAGGAAGAAGTAGGTCGGTGGAGCTACGAGGGGCCCACAAGGGTGGGGGTGTGCCCTCCTGCCTCGTGGCCACCTTGTTTCTTTCTTGACGTCTACTCCAAGTCCCTTGGATCACGTTTGTTCCAAAAATAACTCTCCCGGAGGATTCATTCCGTTTGGATTCCGTTTGATATTCCTTTTCCGCGGAACACTGAAATACACAAAAAAACAACAATTCGCATTGGGCCTTGGGTTCGTAGGTTAGTCCCAAAAATAATATAAAAGTGTATAAACAAAACCATTAACATCCAAACCAGATAATATAATAGCATGGGACAATGAAAAATTATAGATATGTTGGAGATGTATCATCGGAAAAGAGGATCAGAGGTCGTCGGTGGGGCGGCTCCGGGGTGTGTGGACGAAGCGTCTCCGGTGGGGAGTATGAGTGAGCCGTTGCAGATGCGGTGCGGTTGACGAGAGTACCGGCGAAGCAGATCCGACGCCGTGGACAAGGCCGACACTGAATGGGCTGTGGTACAATGGTGGACGAGTAGTCCACTTGTTTCTAGTGGAGGTGGGAGGGGTAGATGTGGTCGTAGAAGCAGATCCACGCGAGGTGGATGCCATTGGCAATGAATGGGCTCTGGTACGCCAGTGGATGAGCAGTCTAGGGTTTTGAGAGGGGAGGGGTAGAAAGGCCGATGAAGTATGGATGGCGTGATGTAAGATGCTTTGGTGCTGTGGAGTTTGTCATTTTTACGAGAGGGGGAAAGGAAATGGGGGTGTCGTGTGGTGGGGGGAACCAGAAGTTACCAAAGCAGCCCCGACCTATTATGTAGATGAGGGCGGTATTGTTACTGTTGTTCTCCGTGCACCAAGGACAAAAGGGGAATTTCTCATGCTAAAGACTAGGTGGCGGAAAGTTTAGACGGAGGCGGGAGATTTTGCCGCCCGTGGGATCGTTCGTATCCAGTTTCAACTAATTTTGGACCGTGCTAGCGGGAAGCTCATGCGAGACAGTGTACACGGGGCATGCGTCAGCAGTTAATAACTGGTGTGAACTCCACCCCAGAAAAAAAGACAATAACTCAGGATGATGCGCCGATAACTTGGACGTTCACACGGGCGCGGCCAATCATACGGGTGTAGAGGCGCGTTCACAAAAAATGGATCAAATGCTCAGCCTATGTATTTCTCGTGTAAATAGATAATTTAGTGCCATTGGTTATTTACTTCAAACATAATGCATTGGCGTGTTAGTGTAGAGACGCACAAAAAGAAATGGATATTGTAGTCCCAGAAAAGAAATGGATATTGTAGTCCGCTACTTAAAAGTGTTACCTCTTATGATTACATAGCCTCCATTTCATAAATTGCATACCCGTTGAATTCATATATGAATATTACATATATTACTTCATAATAGAACCTTAAATCATCCAAGACTAATGAATTTGAATGCAAGAGTAACAATGGTGCATGTACATGATAGCAACATTGGTTGTTTGAAGAAACATCACTGTAACTTTGGCATGCACAATTGAAAAGGTTTATTTAGATAGAAAAAAATGTGATATGTGAGTGTCCAATCTTTATAGCATTGAATCGATATTGTACCTTTGGCCACGATACGAAGTAGACATTGATTTATGTTCAAGTGATGCACGTCCACGATCGCTAGATAGTGATACGTGAATGAATTGTGCAATCTCTCTCACACTCATACATATCTCATTTCCCCGTGGGCATCGGAATCACACACGCGCACTTCATGTATTTCTCTCCCTCCATCAAGTTTAGAATTCATCTTTCTACCCCGTCCTACAAGTCTCTCACACAGGAACACACACGCTCTCTCTGTCGAACATGCCCAGCCCTTTAATTCCGCCCACCCACAGCCACTAATGTCTCAAAGGATAATTATGTCTCTCACACATATGCCTAAGGTTAACTCGAGTTCTGGAACCATATGAATACATACAATGGGATTCCAGTCGAGCACCTTTTGTTTTGAGATCTTGCTCTCTCTCTCTCTCCGTCTCTCTCTCTCTCTCACACACACACGCGCGCGTAGACATTGTTTATCGCTTCATTTTTTCTGGCACTTGCATGCACACCGTTTCTTTATCTCCGTGATGATTTAAGTATGCCTCTCACACATCCTATCTACCTATCCATTAATATAGATATGGGTCGCACAAACTCCTTCTCCCTACTAGCAAGATGCCCATGCGTTGCACGGAACATCAAGATGCATTTGTATGATTAGTTTATCTTGTGGGAGAAAAAGATGAACGAGGGAATGCCTTATTTGAAAATGTGGAGAGGTGTGTGTGTATCTTTTTTCAAAATTGCCATAGTTTCCTTCCTATCCGTCAGATATAAATCGGATGGCCTATATTGTGGGATGGCAGGAACACCATCATCACCAACTCTGTTTTTATAAGAGTAAAGATATGTAAGTGTCACTGCCCCCCCACCCACCCACCCACACACACACACTTCCCGACACCGAAGGAGTAGGGTGACACCTCAATCTTGATACTAATATATCGACTGACTTCTCTCTCTCTCTCTCTCTCTCACACACACACACACTACCCGACACCGAAGGAGTAGGGTGGCACCTCGATCTTGATAGTAATCTATCTACTCCTCTTTCAAACACACACAGATACACACACACATTCCCTAGTTGTGCCTATGTGCCTACCGCGCACACTCTCGATACGTCTTTCTCTCCCTCCCCTTCCCCACCCCCAAACCCAACAATGACAGCAGAAGGGTGACAACTCGATCTGATCTTAATCTGTCAATCAGTTTCTCTCTCAAACATTGTGTCTTTGTGCCTCGCTCAAACACATGAGATACGTCTTTTTCTCCGTAGCCCCCTCGATATGTAGGGGTTGTTTGGTTTTCAGCCACAAATTGCCACACTTTGCCACACCTCACTTTAGGCAAATTTGACCAAGTTAGGTGGGTGTTTGGTTCTAGCCACACCTAAGGCAAGATTTTTTTACGAGCAGTGAACCCCACATTTCATAGACACAGAAAGTGTGGCAAGATTCCCTTAGGCAAGCCAAAGTATGGCTAACAATTTGAGCAACTTAAATTAGGCAAGTGTGGAAAAAATAATTTGGCAAGACACGACAAATATAGTCACAATCCAAACAGCCCCGTAGACTTCTCACGCGCGCACAGCTGTAGTGATGATGACACTAAACCCAATGTGCCTTGTTTTCACCGGACTCATGTGATAGTTTTCACCCTGTTTTCTATTAATTAACAAGACAACCTTTTCTTTGTTACTACTAGTGAATCTGAAATCATTCGGGACAGACATATAATATATCACTTCAACCCAATTATTGCAGTAAGTATTTTAAAAGAAACTAGCTAGATGCCCGTGCGTTGCACGGAACATCAAGATGCATTTGTGTGAGTAGTTTATCTTGTGAGAGACTAGCAAGATGCCCATGTATTGCACGGAACATCAAGATGCATTTATATGAGTAGTTTATCTTGTGAGAGAAAAGGATGAATGAGGGAAGGCCTTATTTGCAAATGTGGAGAGGGGTGTCGGTATCTTTTTGCAAAATTGCCATAGTTTCCTTCCTATCCGTCAGATATAAATTGGACGGCCTATATTGCAGGATGGCAGGCACACTGATGCGGAGCATCCCACGATCATCCCCATGGACGTACCTACACCTCCAATGACACCACTTGGACCAATGACAAGAGCCCGAGCCAAGGTGAACTCTCTCCTCTCCGAACATCCACCTTCTATGCATGACACATGGCTACTACCTAAGTCCGAGTTGTTGTGCATGATTAGGTACCAAGAGGACCCTCCCGAAGATGCACATGAAGATGTACAAGTCCCCAAGTTCATGGATGAAGAGAACCAATGGAAGGAATCAAGAACACCTTCCAGGCCCCGTACATCCGGCCACGACCCCGGACGTCCGGCCCCTGGAGCTTCACCCACCACAGCAGCTCAGCCGCCAGAGACTACAGGCCCCGTACATCCGGCCTCACCAGCCTAGACATCCGGCCCTTCCCGAGCCCCCGGATATCCGACCCTTCCCGATCCCCCGGATATCCGGCCTCCAGCCCGAAAATCTGGACACCCCCGAACCCGAGAGTGACATGGCCAGCTTCACCAGCCCGGACATCCGGCCTCCACAGCCCGGACATCCGGCCATCCGCGAACGCCCGGACGTCCGGCCTCCCCTGTCTGCGCACAGTGAAGGGCCGAGGCCCGTGTACCCCTTCAACCCCCTAGACTATATATACTCCTCCTCGTCCTTCTTTCTAGGGTTAGCAAAGGATTAGCTCATATATCGTGTGAGAGCTTTGCTCATCCACTTGGTTACTGTCGGTGCCAAAACCGGCGGATCTCGGGTAGGGGGCCCCGAACTGTGCGTCTAAGGCGGATGGTAACAGGAGGCAGGGGACATGATGTTTTACCCAGGTTCGAGCCCTCTTGATGGAGGTAAAACCCTACGTCCTACAGCACATTCGTCCCTGGATCCAGAGCTCGGACATCCGGCCCGATAGCCCGGACATCTGACACCCCGGACATCCGGCCATCAAGCCCGGACATCCGGCCCCTGGCAGCATCATTTCCTCCCCACCACCTGTTTTCCGTCCATATTTCGCCCAATTTTGTTCTGGTTCCCACATATACTTCCGCATACCACCACCACTTCCGCATAGCACCACCATCGCTTAACTCTCCCAACTCCGACAATTTTGGTCCAATTTTGCTTTGAGAATTTGAGTTGCAGTTCCGTGTCCTACTTGTGTTTCGGCTATTTAGGTACGGTTCGACATCAACATCACAGTCGCTCATCTTCGCCATGGACGCGCCATCAACAACGACCACTTCGACTACATCTTGGTATTCGTGCCACCTTTTTGACACCTTACCGTATGCAAGAACGGTAACCTCACCTTGGTATTGGAAATATCATTCTTGCCATTACATTGATAGCCGTCATAGCCTTACTCCTTTTGCGTCGCTTACCCATCGAGACTAGCTTTTGAGTATTGCCGGCAACGAGACTTGTGCACATTAGTGATCATACTTCCCATAGCATACATACATAATTGTTGCATATATTGGTATCATCTCTTGTGTCACAAGGTTGTCATCGCATACACAATTGCTATCTTGGTTCATGAAGCATTGCATGAGAAAAGAGCTCAAACAACAAAGAGCCATACAAGCTTGTAAGCAAAAGGGAAAGATAAGCAAAGAGCTTTTAAGCAAGCACCATAGCATCATACAACATTAAGATTATCATCCTAGATCATCTTGGATCATATCATAGAAACACCTTGCATAGAGGATACTTGGGATAGAAGCCCTTGCATTTCTGCTTAGTAGGTTGTGCACAAGTATTTGTATCCGCCTATTGTGCAATCGTGCTAGCGTCTCTCTAGCGTTGTGCAACAAGAGCATTTTTGTGGATTCCACATTTTGGCTCATCCTTGGTTGCACGACCCCACTTATATTTTTGTGTGTGTGTTTCCGTGTACCTTATATTGCTTGGTCTACTTGTTGCATTGCGAACTTGGAATCTTTTCCAACATTATTGAAGCTCACTTACAATTGCATTAGATTGTGTGCCACCATCCTAACCAAGCTCCACCATAAGCTTTTAATTTTGTAGGTGTGAGAAACCGACAAGAATTGGTACCAATTGTGCTAGTTCCTTGTCCACATTGGAGTGATCATTGATCCACTTTCAACTTCGGTTAAGGTACATTTGGTATTCATTCTTCTCTTTCTCCCACTCACATTTTTCTCTTGGAATGATGGATAGGCCAACTACTTCTACCAACCAACTCTTCATTGAGCACGACGACAACATGAACTCCTACATCACCAAGAGCCACCTCTTTGGTGCACAACGTGCTTTGCATCAAGAGCAACAAGCAATGAGTGAACGCAACGACAACCTCGCCACTGACTTGCGACTCTCCGAGCAACGTACAAGGGACTACTTCCACCACAAGATAGACAATCACAAGCAAGAGAACGATGCAAGAATGGACGAGATTCACGTTTTGTTTCTCAACCGCTCTTCTTCCACTTCGTCCTCATCTAGATGAAGCCGCTCAAGTCGACACTCCAACTCCACCCTCTCCGGCTCAAGTACACTGACATCGAACACTCTTCGACGTGCCGCACGCAATGATCGTCAAGCAAGCCTCAATCCTCTATGCGACACCGACTCTCAAGAGCACTGACAACGTCAAACCCAAGAGGCTTTTGCGCTAGCACAAGAACGGCAATGACAATGCAAACATGAAGAGGAAGAGCGCGCGCGTCTACACCAAGATGCACAAGATGCCGAGGCACACCACCAAGAACAAAAACTCCGTGAAGCTCAAGCACTTGTGGCGCAACGTGCCCTTCAAGATTCAAGTCACGCCGTTGCCACATGCAACTACTATCAATGTGAACAAGAGGAAGCACTTCGCGAAGAAGTTCAAGAGAGGATTTACCAATCACGTGTGCATTGTCAAGTGCCTCAAGTTCGTCCTCGAGCTCGACAAGCCCCTCCACAAGCTCCACAAGAACCCCAAGTTCAACAAGAGCATGAAATCAATGCAAATACTCCATGACAAGAGCAACATGAGGTTGAGAACCCTCCTCACCAAGAGCAACATGAGCTTGACAATCATCAACAACATGGACGTCATCATCCCCGACCCCAACACAATGAAGAGCAACGCTACGGCAAGCTAAAATTCACCATGCCCAAGTTCAACGGAAACAACGATCCCGAAGAATACCTTTCATGGGCATTGAAGGTTGACAAAATCTTCCGTTTGCACAACTATGAAGAAGAAAATAAGATCGCGATGGCATCCCTTGAGTTTCAAGACTATGTCCTCAGTTGGTGGGAACAAGTCATCGAATGCCGTGAGGCAAGAGGTGAACCACCCATCACTACTTGGGTGCAAATGAAGGATGTCATGAGAGCATGCTTTGTGCCTACCTACTACAACCGTGACCTCTTCAAGAAACTCCAACTACTCAAGTAAGGAACCAAGAGCGTTGACGAGTAATACAAGGAGATGGAGATTGCCATGATAAGAGCCAATGTCATGGAAGATGATGAGCAAACTATGGTAGGTTTCTTGAATGGACTCAACCATCCTATCAAGAAGATCGCCGACTTCCAACCATACTCAAACCTCATCGAGCTCGTGCATCAAGCTACTAAAGCGGAACGTCAAGTGCAAGACGATTTCAAGTATGCCAAGTTCTCATCCAAGTCCTATGGCTTCTCCAACACCCAGGCTTCAATGAGTCTACCAAGACTTCTACAACCAACATCGACAAGTCGAGTTCCAAGAAAGCTTCGTCAACTTCAAGTCATCCTCCTACAACAAGCAACTTCAAGCCGAGAGCTCCATCATCATCCACTCCAACCGATGAGACCGTCAAGACGAGTTCCTTCAAATGCTTCACATGCGGAGGCCGAGGCCACAAGTCCTATGAGTGCACCAACAAGAGGACCATGATCCTCAACGACGATGGCACTTACGACTCAATGAGTGAAGGAGAAATGGACGCCCTCGAGCAAGTCGCCACGCACCGGCAAGTGAACGATGAAGAAGAACAAGTCTTTTGCAATGAAGATTCAAGTCCCGCTCTTGTTGTCTCCAAGGTCTTGACTCTCCAACATCACCAAGAAGAAGACCAAAGATGCCATATCTTTCATACCAAGGCCGGCATCAATGGACGATCCGTCAAGGTCGTCATCGATGGATGGAGTTGTCATAACCTCGCAAGTGAAGAACTTTGCTCCAAGCTCCAATTGCCCAAGACGACGCACCCACATCCATACAAAGTTCAATGGCTTAGCGACTCCGGCACTCTCCAAGTCGAGCATCGAGTACAAGTATCCTTCAAAATTGGCGCCTACGAAGACATCTTGGAGTGCGACGTCGTCCCAATGACCGTTTGCCACCTTCTCCTTGGACGCCCATGGCAATTTGATAGAGGAGTCATCCACAATGGCCGAACGAACCACTACATCTTCAAGATGAAGGGCAAGGAGTACGTACTTCATCCCATGTCTCCAAACCAAGTGATTGCCGACAAGCAAGCCACCCATCATGGAGAGAATAGTGAGAGCGCGAGCCACCAAAAAGAGAGTGGGCGCCACAAGCCCAAATCGAGTGCCTCCACGATGAGCGACAAGAAGAAATTAGTTCTATTTGCCACCAAAAGTGAGATAAGAGGAGTGTGTGAGAACCCATCTAGTGTCCTACACTATGTCATTTTATGCAAGGACAACACAACACAAGCTAACAACTCTCACGCTCTTCCTCTAGTGTTGTCTTCTCTTTTGCAGGAATTTCAAGATGTTTTCCCCGACAAGCTACCTCCGGGACTACCTCCACTACGAGGCATCGAGCACCGCATCGACCTCATCCCCGGAGCACCTCTTCCGAACAAAGCTCCCTATCACGTCAACCCCGAAGAAACCAAAGAAATACAAAGGCAAGTAAAGCATCTCATATACCATGGACATGTGCGTGAAAGTTTGAGCCCTTGTGCCGTCCCGGTCATTCTTGTGCCAAAACGAGATAGTAGCTTTCGCATGTGCTCCGTTTGTAGACCTATCAATGCTATCACCATTCGCTATAGGTATCCCATTCCACGCCTTGATGATATGCTTGATGAACTTATTGGTGCCACTATCTTTTCAAAAATTGATCTTAAGAGTGGTTACTATCAAATCCGCATACAAGAGGGTGATGAATGGAAAACCGCTTTCAAAACCAAGTTTGGGTTGTATGAGTGGTTAATCATGCCTATGGGTCTATAGGAAGCACCGGGTACTTTTATGCGTCTTATGAATCATGTCTTTCGCCCTTATGTTGGTGCGTTTGTTGTGGTCTATTTCTATGATATCCTTGTTTTTAGCAAGTCTCTCAAAGAGCATGTCACCCATGTCCGAACCGTTTTACAAACTCTTCGAAAAGAGCGTCTCTATGCTAATATGGAGAAATGCCTTTTTGGCATTGATAAGCTTGTTTTCTTGGGTTTTGTTGTATATTCTAAGGGTGTTCATGTGGACGAGTCCAAGATCAATGCTATTAAGACTTGGCCCCAACCAACCAACTTGCTTCAAGTGCTAAGATTTCTTGGCCTTGCGGGCTTCTATCGTCGCTTTGTGAAATATTTTAGCACCATTGCTTCGCCTTTGCATGCTTTGAGCAAGAAGAATGCGCCTTTTGTTTGGGGACCATCCCAAGATACCACTTTCAATGAGCTTAATAATTTTCTTACTCATGCTCCCATGCTTGCATTACCCAACTTTGACAAGCCTTTTGAGATTCATTGCGATGCTAGTGGTAATGGCATAGGAGATGTGTTAACGCAAGAAAATCGCCCCATAGCTTACTATAGTGAGAAACTCTTTGGAGCGCAACTCAATTACCCATCTATGACAAAGAGCTATATGCTTTAGTACATGTTTTGCATGAATGGGAACACTATCTTCGCCCTCATGAATTCATCATTCATACCGATCATGAAATGCTCAAATACCTTAAGGGCCAAACCAAGTTGAACAAGCATCATGCTAAATGGAGTGAATTTATTGAGCCTTTTCCTTATGTCATCAAGTACATCAAAGGTAAAGAAAACATTGTGGCGTACTCTCTTTCCCGCATATCCATGCTTGTTACTCAACTTGAATTGGATGTCATTGGCTTTGAGAATATTAAAGACTTGTATGAGCATGATCCTACTTTTGCTACTCCTTATGCCAAGTGTTTGACGCACACCTCTTGGGAACGCTATTACATCAAAGATGGATATCTTATGAGAGATAACAAGCTTTGCATCCCCGAGTCTTCTCTTCATTTATTGATTTTGCAGGAATCTCATGGAGGAGGCTTAATGGGACATTTTGGACGTGACAAGACGTTCGCTATGCTCCCAAAGAACTACTATTGGCCCAAGATGTTTCGTGATGTCAACCGCTTCACCAACCGATGCTCTACATGTCGCAAAGCTAAGTCTAAAGCTCAATCCCATGGCCTTTACATGCCTCTACCAATTCGATATCAACCATGGGAAGACATTAGCATGGATTTTGTACTTGGATTGCCTAGGACTCGAAATGGAAAGGATTCGGTATTTGTCATTGTGGACCGTTTCTCCAAGATGCCACATTTCATTCCTTGCAACAAGATAGACTATGCTTCACATGTTGCCAATCTCTTTTGTAGGGAAATATTGCGTCTTCGTGGAGTGCCAAAGATGATTGTCTCGGACCGCGACGTCAAGTTCCTAAGCTACTTTTGGAAGACCCTACATGCCAAGCTCGGAATCAAGCTACTCTTCTCCACGGCTTACCATCCTCAAACCGACGACAAAACGGAGGTGACCAACCGCACACTCTCCGCTCTACTTTGTGTACTCATCAATAAGAACATCAAGGAGTGGGAGGAGTGTCTACCTATCGCCAAGTTCGCCTACAACCGTGCAAGACACTCAACAACCGGCAAGTTGCCCTTCGAGGTCGTCTACGGATTCAACCCTTTGTCCCCATTGGACATTCTCCCTCTACCACTACAAGAGCGCATCAATATGGACGCAAGTGCACGTGTGAACCATCTCAAGAAGGTGCATGAGGATACAAGGCACAACATCGAGCGCCAAGTACAATGACTTGCGACCAAGCTCAACATCAACAAGCACCCCATGGTGTTCAACATCGGAGATCCTGTATGGCTACAGCTTCGCAAGGACCGCTTCCCCAATGAACGCAAGTCCAAACTTCGACCACGAGCGGATGGATCTTTCAAGGTGCTCGAACGCTACAACAACAATGCCTACAATATCGACATCCTACGCGACAAGTACTCCGTGAGCGACATCTTCAACATCAAAGATCTCTCGCCCTACCATGGTGATGAGGATTTTGATCCGAGGTCGGATCTTCCCCAAGGGAGGGGAGATGATGCGGAGCATCCCATGATCATCCCCATGGACGTACCTACACCTCCAACGACACCACTTGGACCAATGATAAGAGCCCTAGCCAAGGCTATCGGAGATAAGGTGAACTCTCTCCTCTCCGAACTTCCACTTTCTATGCATGAGACATGGCTACTACCTAAGTCCGAGTTGTTGTGAATGATTAGGTACCAAGAGGACCCTCCCGAAGATGCACAGGAAGATGTACAAGTCCCCAAGTTCACGGATGAAGAGAACCAATGGAAGGAGTCAAGAACGCCTCCCAGGCCCTGGACATCCGACCACGACCCCGGACGTCCGGCCCCTGGAGCTTCACCCACCACAGCCGCTCAACCGCCAGAGACTACAGGCCCCGGACATCCGGCCCTTCCCGAGCCCCCGAATATCCGGCCTCCAGCCCGGAAATCCGGACACCCCCGAACCCGAGAGCGACATGGCCAGCTTCACGAGCCTGGACATCCGGCCCTCCGTGAACGCCCGGACATCCGTCCCGACACCCGGACGTCCGGCCTCCCCTGTGTGTGCACAGTGAAGGGCCGAGGCCCGTGTACCCCTTCAACCCCCTAGACTATATATACTCCTCCTTGTCCTTCTTTCTAGGGTTAGCAAAGGATTAGCTCATATATCGTGTGAGAGCTTTGCTCATCCACTTGGTTACTGTCGGTGTCAAAACCGGCGGATCTCGGGTAGGGGGTCCCGAACTGTGCGTCTAAGGCGGATGGTAACAGGAGGCAGGGGACATGATGTTTTACCCAGGTTCGAGCCCTCTTGATGGAGGTAAAACCCTACGTCCTACTTGATTATTCTTGATAATATGAGTAGTACAAGAGTAGATCTACCACGAGATCAGAGAGGCTAAACTCTAGAAGTTAGCCTATGGTATGATTGTATGTTCTCCTATGGACTAAAACCCTCCGGTTTATATAGACACCGGAGGGGGCCAGGGTTACACAGAGTCGGTTACAAGGAAGGAGATCTACATATCCATATTGCAAAGCTTGCCTTCCACGCCAAGGAGAGTCCCATCCGGACACGGGACGAAGTCTTCAATCTTGTATCTTCATGGTCCAACAATCCGGCCGAAGGATATAATTTGGCTGTCCGGATACCCTCTAATCCAGGACTCCTTCAGTAGCCCCTGAACCAGGCTTCAATGACGATAAGTCTGGCGCCCAGATTGTCTTCGGCATTGCAAGGCGGGTTCCTCCTCCGAATACTTCATAGAAGATCTTTGAACACGGGGATCGTGTCCGACTCTGCAAAATAAGTTCCACATACCACCGTAGAGGGAATAATATTTACACAAATCTAATCTGCTGACGTACCCCATAGTGTGACATCACACCACAGCTAGGTCTTTATTCGAATCATTTTTCATAACCTATCTCAGCGTGTTTCGCGAGGCGGTTTCCTTGGCACGTCTTGTCGAAGCAGAGATCGTGTCCCCTTATTACGGGATTCCCATCAATACGGACGTGGGTAACCCAACCGCGCCATCAATTACGGTGCTTGGGGGATAAGCAAGTTTTACCAGGCTAGTGGGGGCACATAGTTTCGTCCGCCCTTATAAAGGGATAAGGTTTTACCTTTTTCTACCCACGCCTTCTTCCTCCTTGCTCATCCATTCTCGCGCACTCGAGCTCCAGTGCCCAAGTCCACATCCTTCTCCTCAACTCTCTCCAAACATGTCCGGAGCAGGAGGCAAGTGGATGGTCTCCTCCGTCACGGAGGGACACATCAAAAAACTACATGGGGCCGGATACTTAGATGCGGATATCGTGCACCGGCTGCCAGGCGCGGGGCAGATCGTCCCTACCTCGGAACCTCACGAAAGGGTGGTTTTCCTCCCCCACTTCATCCGTGGACTGGGGTTTCCCCTCCATCCATTCGTCCGCGGCCTTATGTTCTATTATGGGCTGGACTTTCATGATCTAGCCCCGAATTTCATCCTCGACATATTGGCGTTCATCGTCGTGTGCGAGGCCTTTCTCTGCAGTCGGCCCCACTTCGGCCTATGGCTAAAGACCTTCAATATCAAGCTGAAGCTAGTAGGTGGCCAACAAGCGGAATGCGGCGGAGCCATGGTGGGCAAAATGCCCAACGTTACGTGGCTCGAGGGCTCCTTCGTGGAGACCATAAAGGGGTGGCAATTGGGGTGGTTCTACATCACCGAGCCACGTGACACCAACTGGGTCCGGCCCCCGAGTTTCGATCCGGAATCCCCATGCGGCTCACTTCCTGGAAGGAGAAGGGCCTGTCCTGGGGTTCATCGGTGGAGCTGGACGGACTCCAGAAGTGTATCTGGAACATGATAAGCAAGAAACTTAAGCTTGTCAACATAGTCCAGGTCATGCTCTTCCACTGGATCGTCCTGTGTCAACGACGGGCTTTCAACTTATGGGAGTTCGACCCGGCCCAGCACCAGACTCTACGCGATCCCTTCGACATGACGCATAAGGACATCTGGAAGGTGTTGTTCAAGGGCGCCGAGGTCCCTCCTTCTCTTACCGAGGACCGCGGGCTAAGCGCGAAGCGCCCTGCGAATCCGGTAAGTTCTATACATCTGGTAGGGTATTTATTTCCCATACCATAACCATGTGCGGGGTCTGAGCTCCCATGCCTGTGACAGGACTGGGTGGAGACATCGGAGCAGATTAACTGTCCGGCCCCTGTGCCCGAAGACCCTGCGGACTCCGGCTCCTTATGAGGTGTCGGAGAAGACCAAGAAGAAGGCCAAGGGAACCCGAAAGAGTTCTCGGCGCCAGGTGGTATCGGACTCATCGTCCGATAACTCCGAGATGCACCCCTCCCGTGAAAACAAGGAGGAGGAAGATGAAGACTCTCCCCCTCCAGCCGGGGAGACAAGAAAACGAAGGCCGCCCCAACCGGGGAGGCCAAAGGGTCCAAGAAGGGAAGGACCCTCCTTCCGGACTGTTCCACCACCGCTGTCGATGGCGAAGACGAGTGGTTATTCAGGGTCAAGCCCCTGGCGAAGTCGTAAGTATTCGGATACCAGAGTAACTCATAACATACTTTTGTCACACTGCCTCTCCTAACGTCGAATATGATCATGCAGTCCGCCCCGAGCCCGTATCGACGTATCCTCGTCAGACGGTTCCTTGGACTCGTCGGATATGGATAGTGATCCACTTCCATCCGCCTCCTCTCCTCGCCCTACGGATAATGTCGAGGTATTGTCTCAAGGGGCACCGAGCCAGGGGAGACAGTCCTGGAGGCGCCTCAAGGCGACCTTCCGGACTCCAGGCGCGAAGGGAGCAAGACTCCCAAGGGCTCCAAGTTCGGCCCCCAGCCGAACACCGCGCCGAAACCTCCAGTGGTTCCGGACTCCGGCAGGCGGCCCCCTTCCAAGAGGGGCAAGCCGCCCGTGTCGGTGACCTCTGTCCATCCAGAGGCACCAGACAACTTGCTAGGAGCGCTTCGCGGCACTTCCATCGATGAAGAGCACCGCACTATTATGAGTGCGGTGATCAAGAAGGTTCAGTCCGCCAAGAGCAGACTGACTGAAGCATGTGCGAGCCTTCTAACATGCTTTGAGGTAAGTATTTGAAATATAGGAAAATATTACCGCATAGACAGTATCCCCTCATGCTCTGTTTGGTGTTCACAAAGAAAAGCCGAATAGAGGATCAAATAATATATGCAGGAGTCTAATATAAGTATGTCTGTATGCATATGCAGGCTTCGCTGCTGACCTCTACCGCACTGACTGCGGAGGTCGCCGCACTGAAGCAGAACCTCGAGTGGTCCGAGAAAGAGCTCGTCCTTGCCAAGAGGCAGCTCGAGGAGAACAAAGGTAAGTAATGCCTTGTCCATATATATATATATATATATATATATATATAAGATGCGGTTGCGAAATGATAGGATCATCATGGATGTGCCAGGGGCCACGACCAAAGTGGCGACCCTGAAGCAAGCGTTGTCCGAGGCCAAAAACAAAGCGGCCAAGGAGCGCACCGAGCGGGAAAAACAAGAGGCACGGGTGGGCAAGGTGCAGCAAGAGCTCTAGGCTCTCGTGAAGAAGCACGAGGCTTTGTTGCTTGACTCGAAGACGCGAGAGTCCGAGCTTGCCACGGCCCTCGAGACCATAAAGCATGCCAAGGCTGAAGCCCAAAAGGCCCTCCAGGAAATTGAGGCGATGAGGAAGATAGCGGTGGGTAAGGCCTTCAATATGCAAAGCAAGCATGTGAATGTAAATTACTTGTTACTTACCCGAGTCCGGAGCTCTCCAGGAGCATTCGCAGATTTGCCCCACAGCGTGTCGGATGCCGCGAAATATTACCAGGCCGAGGAGGGAATCTCGACGGAGAAGTTGTTCTGGTCTCGGTATACTGGGACCGAACACCCGATGCCTATGAGCGACCAGCTGAAGCAACTGGCCGAGCTGCACAAGGCGGCCGAACAGGCCATGAGGGGCCTTATAGTCCGGATGTGGCCTGGCAACTCCCTTCCCAACAGCTACTTCGGCCTGGTGAGGCGGCTTGTAGATGCCTGCCCACGGCTAGAGGTCATAAAGCGGTCCGTCTGCATTGAAGGTGCACGCCAGGCCTTTGCCCGTGCGAACGTGCACTGGGCCAAGATGGACGCCGAGAAGCTGGTGAAGGAGGGGCCGCCACAGGGCAAGGAGCATCACCACCCTGAGATGTATTATGAGGGCATCCTGAAGGGTGCCCGTCTTGTGGCGGACGAGTGTGCGAAGGATGTAATTTTTGAATGAACTTGCTCGTGTGATCCTGTATTATGAAAACTTGTTCATATGAGCTATGCAACGCTTGTTTGAATTTAAAATATTACCTTCTATGCGGCTATTTGTTAAATCTGAGAGATGGCCAATCGTCGGCTTCTGCCCCCATGCCACGATTGCTGGGGTGTTCAGGATAAATCTGAGCACTCTTTTTCCCATTGTTGGGTCCTTCGAGGGAGGTGCTCAGCACAACGAACAAGGCAATCAGACTATAATGCTTTATCACTCTCACTTAGCCATAGAAGTCTACAATTTTAAATTTTGGCGAAGCCCCTAGTATTCGGAAGGCCAAATTCGGGGCGCTATACACGTCTTAAGCCGGACAAAGCCGACTCCTCGCTCTAAGCGGCATAAGTCTTTAGGGACTCGAGACCTCTCGAACAGCGACCAGCTCTCGCCTTATCATGACAGTCAGTTTTAGCTTTCTCTACTGAGGTGCTTAGCCCAGATGAACCGGGGCACAATCACATTAGTTCTCCCAGTGCTATCTTAGCCGATATAGCGGAACGTAAGGTACCAAAACATGGGAGCCGGGGAAACCCAACTATTGACCCAGGACATGATTTGGAGTTGATGCATATAATGCTATTAGTTCGGGGTGCCGCACAGTTGAAAGTGTTCGGACTTCTCACGCCGTATTATGGGGTACACTTAAGCCCCTGGCATATGGGCCGTACCAGAGTGTACGGGTGTTGAATGTCATGAATGAACATATATAAAGAATGCGGTAATAGTCTAGTGCTATGCATCGTTTATTCAAAAAGGTGCGTCGAAGCAGAATTATACAAGTAGTGCGATAAGCAAAAAGTAGGACTATTTGACATGTCCCCTCCAAGGGAAAGCTGAGGAATGGTATTCAAAGCAAGTATTTCACTCGTTATCGGAGACCACCTGGGAGTTCCATGGTGTGATGTAGCTTTCTGCCTCCTTGGTTGTTGCATCGTCTGTCCGGCAATCGTACTGCTAGACGGGGTTTCCAGATATTAAAGTCCTGAAAGAGAGAAAAATAACAAAGTGGGAATCCCTAGTGCGGTTGAGCCACGTCTTGGGGCGTGCCGTAGTCGTGCCCCCCTCCCCACCTGTGCCCATGGTATTTTCAATGCGTAATTATGTACGCATGGCATGGATTTCGCCATTTGGCTGGTACTGGGGTGGGGGGCGCATTGCTATGCGAGATCGGAACGTGCCAGGCGGTCTTGTTGCCGATTACTCCGGGCGCGCTTGAAGGTGTCCGGGTCTTTAATCGCCGAACTAGTGGATTGCCTTAAGAGACTACTTTGCGCTTCTGCTGCGAGGGCTGCAGTGTGCTCCTCCGTGTGGAGAGAGCGCTTTGTGTTTCCATTGACTATGATGACCCCCCGAGGTCCTGGCATCTTGAGCTTGAGATATGCATAGTGCGGTACCGCATTGAATCTCGCAAATGCGGTTCGCCTGAGCAGTGCATGATAGCCGCTGCGGAACGGGACTATATCGAAGATTAAGTCCTCGCTTTGGAAGTTATCCGGGGATCCGATGACCACTTCCAGTGTGACTGAGCCTGTGCAATGGGCCTCTACACCTGGTATGACGCCTTTGAAGGTCGTTTTTGTGGGTTTGATCCTTGAGGGGTCTATACCCATTTTGCACACTGTGTCCTGATAAAGCAGGTTCAGGCTGCTGCCGCCGTCCATAAGGACTCGAGTGAGGTGAAATCCGTCGATGATTGGGTCTAGGACCAGTGCGGCGAACCCGCCATGACGGATACTAGTGGGATGGTCTCTGTGATCGAAGGTGATCAGACAGGAGGACCATGCGTTGAACTTTGGGGCGACTGGCTCAAACGCATATACATCCCTTAACGCACGCTTCCGCTCCCTCTTGGGGATGTGGGTTGTGTATATCATGTTCACCGTCCGCACTTGTGGGGGGAACCTCTTCTTCCCTCCAGTGTTCGGCTACTAGGGCTCCTCCTCGTCATCGCTATGTAGCGCCTTATCTTTGTTTTCGGCGTTTAACTTGCCGGCCTGCTTGAACACACAACATTCCCCGTTGGTGTGGTTGGCTGGCTTGTCGGGGTGCTATGTATTTGGCACGAGTGATCGAGTATATGGTCCAAACTGGAAGGGCCTGGAGTGCTTCTTTTGAATGGCTTTTTCCGCTGACCGGGTTTAGAGCCTCTGAATCCGGCATTGACTGTTGTATCCTCAGTATTGTCGCTATTGACGTGGCGCTTATGTTTGTTGCGACGTGGCCTACCATTGCTATCCTTGGTATCTGAAGTACCGCAGTTCTTTGATATGTTATTGCTGCGAGCCAGCTAGCTATCTTCTCCCGCACAAAAGCGGGTCATGAGTGTCGTGAGGGCTGCCATGGATTTCGGCTTTTCCTGGCCAAGGTGCCGGGCGAGCCACTCGTCACGGATGTTGTGCTTAAAACTGCTAAGGCCTCTGCATCCGGACATTCGACGATTTGATTTTTCTTTGTTAGGAACCGTGTCCAGAATTGCCTGGCCAATTCCTCTGGCTGCTGAATTATGTGGCTCAAGTCATTGGCATCTGGTGGTCGCACATAAGTGCCCTGGAAGTTGTCGAGGAATGCGGCTTCCAGATCTTCCCAATAGCCAATGGATTCTGCTGGCAGGCTGTTGAGCCAATGCCGAGCTGGTCCTTTGAGCTTGAGTGGGAGGTATTTGATGGCGTGTAGACCGTCACCACGGGCCATGTGGATGTGCAGGAGGAAGTCCTCGATCCATACCACAGGATCTGTTATGCCGTCGTATGATTCGATATTTACAGGTTTGAAACCCTCTGGGATTTGGTGATCCATTACTTCGTCTGTGAAGCATATGGGGTGTGCGGGGCCTCTGTACTGGGCTATGTCGCGACGTAGCTTGAATGAGTCTTGTCCGCTGTGTTCAGCCCGTCCGGATTTACTTTTACTGTATCCGGCGTGAAGGTTATCATCTCACGTAGTGGCGCGCCCTCGTGATCCGTAGATCGATCCTGCGTGTTTTGCTTTGTCCTCCAATACATCTCGCAGGTCTAGCATGTTTCCCCCGTGCCTTGTCATTTTTATTTGAGTGGCGTCGGGGTGCGGGCTGTGTTTTTGGCTGAAATGCCACTCTGTCGCGACCACGAGGTGGCCGATCAGCCGCGTCATATGCTGGAGATGTAGGTTTTAATGCTTCCTCCTCCAGTCGGGGTAGCAACCTGCGCTTTGGGTAACTCTTGGAGGGGCGTTCGAGTTCATATTCCTCGGCCACAAGGACTTCAGTCCATCTGTCAGCTAGCAAATCTTGATTAGCTTGAAGCCACTGCTGCTTTTTCTTAAGGCTATTTGTCATGGCTATAAGCCGGCGCTTGAAGCGCTCTTGCTCGGCGGGATCCTTCGGTATGACAAATTCATCATCGTCGAGGCTTGCCTCGTCTTCGGAGGGAGGCATGTAATTATCATCCTCCGCCTCTCCACCTACCGCTCTCTCGGGAGGGCTGGCTTCTCCATCCTCCTGCTCTAAATCTTGCTGGAGGGGATTGTTGTCATCTTCGGCACTATCCGGAGTGCTATTATCTCCTGTGCCGGTGTCACCGCTTTTGCTTTGGCAAGACTCGCTTGGGTTGCTTCTTGGAGGGGTCATCCTCCACTGTCTCATCGCCATTGTCTTCTTTGGGTGTGTCCACCATATATATATATATATCATATGATGAGATGGCTGTCCAGTGCCCTGTGGGCAGTGGTTCCTCTTCGTCTCCCGCATCGTCGTCCATACCGTCGATGTCTTCAGAGTCGAAGTCGAGCATGTCGGTCAAATTGTTGACAGTGGCTACTAAGTGGGTGGTGGGTGGGCGGCGAATTTCTTCGTCATCCGCATCCCAATCCTGCCGAACATAGTTCGGCCAGGACTCTCCTGACAGGGAGAGAGACCTTAATGAGTTCAGTATGTCGCCGAAGGGCGAGTGTTGAAAGATATCCACGGAGGTGAACTCCATGATCGGCGCCCAGTCGGATTCGATAGGCACGGGTGCAGGCGGTTCGGAGTCCGTGGCCGGGGAAGAATCCGGCAGTTCGGCGTCACGGCTCCCGTGAAGGGTAAGGTTGATACTCGGCTCGATCGCCGCTGAGAATACGGCCTCCGTGGCGGGGTCAATCCACCCGTCCATGCATGGCGCAATTGGCTCCGAATTGAGGGTCGGAACGGTTGCCGGTGCGGTCTCCTGAACACTGTCCAATGGTAGAGCTAAATCATACTTATCGTGACCGTGTGGCGCACTCGACAGGGGCTCGAATCCATCAAAGATCAAGTCTCCGTGGATGTCGGTCGTGTTGTTTAAGCTTTCAAACCTGACCTGATGGCTAGGGGCGTAACTCTCGATCTGCTCCAGATGGCCAAGAGAGTTGGCCAGCAGTGCGAAGCCGCCGAATACAAATATCTGTCCGGGGAGAAAAGTCTCACCCTGGACTGCATCGCTATTGATGATCGAAGGAGCCATCAAGCTTAACGGTGATGACATAGAGGAACTCTCAATGAAAGCACCTATGTCGGTGTCAAAACCGGCGGATCTCGGGTAGGGGGTCCCGAACTGTGCGTCTAAGGAGGATGGTAAGAGGAGGCAGGGGACACGGTGTTTTACCCAGGTTCGGGCCCTCTTGATGGAGGTAAAACCCTACGTCCTGTTTGATTATTCCTGATAATATGAGTAGTACAAGAGTAGATCTACCACGAGATCAGAGAGGCTAAACCCTAGAAGCTAGCCTATGGTATGATTGTATGTTGTCCTATGGACTAAAACCCTCCGGTTTATATAGACACCGGAGGGGGCTAGGGTTACACAGAGTCGGTTACAAGGAAGGAGATATACATATCTGTATTGCCAAGCTTGCCTTCCACGCCAAGGAGAGTCCCATCCAGACACGGGACGAAGTCTTCAATCTTGTATCTTCATAGTCCAACAGTCCGGCCAAAGGATATAATCCGGCTGTCCGGATACCCCCTAATCCAGGACTCCCTCAGTTACCTTCTCCTCGGAGATAGCGCCTCCTCGGAGAAGATCCCCAAGTGGATTCAAGACCCCTTTACGGGAAGAACCTCAAGACCTCCTCTCAGAGAAGACCGGCTACCTTTGTATCGTCCTTAGTTGTCTGTGGATCGTGTGATTTCTTATGTACTCAAGGATCTAGCACATGTGTGACTATTTCTTGTTGGTTTAGAGTTTCTCTCGTGTTTCCCCTGTGTTTTACCTTGTTTCCTTCCTCGCATTCTTCGTGTTCTTCGTGGGATCCGCTCCTTTCGTGAAAGATCGGCATATTAGGGTTCCACCCTACATCACACACCATCATCACCAACTATGTTTTTTATAAGAGTGTAGATGTTACTCCCACTGTGGGTAGTCTCAGTGTGTGCTTCTCATCGTTTTGCGAGTTGACGGGACACATCAAAGTTAATACGTAGTAGTATTTAGTACTCTCTCCAAAAAGGGCCGACCATGTCCATGGCTATCATCCCGTGCTCAGTCATTGAGTACGAGCACTATTCATGTGCCATCGAGGAGGAAAAATATTGTGTAGCACTAGGTGCCATCTTAGTGCATGACTCACTTACATTGCTTATCTCCATTTTCTTGCATGACACGTGCACCTTGATGCTAGATGTCCCGCGTGTTGGCAAAAGGATGAACAAAGTGCGGCGGGCTAGCGTTTTCGCCGTCTATTGAGGTCGGTTAACTCATCGCATGTAACTGACTCTTGGGTGGGATAGTTTTTTTGGTGGGTTTGGGGAAACTTGCTCCAATTTTACCCTCATGTTTGGATACTTTAGGGCTATTTGAGCCCCAACTAGCTCAAACTAACTCTAACCCATGGATCCAAACAGGGCCAAAGTTCGTCTCGGAAAATGCATTAAGCCCTATATACATGGACAGACGAAGTACACAATACTAGCAAACGCTCACCATTAGTAGTAGTTCATTGGTTGGTTTCTATTTTTTGATTTAGTTGTTGTGCTGCTACCGTCCAATATTCGTGTGTGGTTGTTTCTAGAATAAAAAAATGAGGTACCCCAACTTATGTTACTCCCACCATGCCTAGCCTAAGGTTAGTAGGTGACCTTGTGCTTGGCTCTTCGCCTCTTTCGGAAGTCAAACAATAATGATGGTACTACAGTAGTACTTCTGGCAATTTGACACCAAATGAACAGTTGCACGCCCACCGCTTGTAAGCAAAAGTTTCTCCTCGTGCTACGAGCCACCACGCACGCGTTGGTGAGGGAGAAGGCGTAGTAAGCAAGCTTCTCGTCATTCTGCAAGTTGACGGGACACATCAAAGTTATTTAGCACGTACTCTCTCCAAAAAAGGGCTGGCCATGTCATGGCTACCCCCCATCCCGTGCTCCGACGTTGAGTACGTGCACTATTCACGTGCCATCGAGGAGAAAAAATATTGCATAGTAGGTGCACTTCTTATCTGATTATCTCCATTTTCTTGCATGACACGTGCACCTTGATGCTAGATGTCTCGCGTGTTGGCAAAAGGATGAACAAAGCTCTTGTAAAAGATGAGTTGAAGAACATAGATTCCCGACGACCGAGAAGGAGCAAGGAACCTTGCGTGTTTTCCCTATTTTTTGCTGCCTGCCCACCTATAAACAAATAAAAGAACACGAACTCTTCGCTAAACACTAGAGACGATACAACAAGATGCTAAGTTGAAGATGTTTTATAGTTTATATTGATAACCACGCAAGAAGCCACACATGTACAGGACGCATGCAGCCATGCGTGTACACACGCCAACGCACTAACTCATGCCAATCCAACTCATGCACATACACGCACAACATGGAGCACACAACGCACGTACACAACACATGCATGCACACACACTCGGCTGCAGAATGCACATGAATAACACATGCATGCGCACACACTCGGCTGCATGGAGGCGTGCCATCTGCGGTGACGTATGGTTCGTCGTGCTACGGCGAAGCTCGCACACAACGACGCCTACACATCTCTTGCAGCACCTCTTTGTCGTCGTTGCTCAATGACTAGTCGGAGACGAATACGACCGTAGCCTCGGCCTTAGAGCTAGCACCGATGGAAAAGCACGCATGTTGCATGCACACGAGCACGTACGGAGTGCCCACGACGTGGTGCGTCCCCAGTCGCCTCTACTCCTTCTGCGCATGTTGTCTATCAAGGTGGCTGCAAGCCTAATGATGATGTGGGTGAGATCTTCTAGGACTCAGATGATGACGAAGAAAATTATGGGGAGTGGGCTCTCATGCAAGAGCCTAGTTATATGTGGATTCCTAGACAAATAGAATAAATGTGGAGAAAGAGAAAGAGAGAAGGTTGAAAAAGGTACTAAGTGATGTTATAGCCAACCTTGTAGCCCACACTACTATATGAGTGACTACTAGCAACGTGCATGTGCGTTCCAACGGATCCAAAATAGAATAATACATGTTCACAAACTAGAAATAAAAACACTCCAGTTTGGTGTATATATCACTAAAAATATACTCGTATTAGGTTTCACTCAAAATATATTCCGTGTGGCTGTTTTGATGAGGTGGGGCGGATGTGGTTGGTTTCAAGATACTAAGGGGTTTCTGCAAATTGGAGCAGAGAAGTGGGGTCTTGTTGCAAAAATGCCACGACTTACATCATAGTCGTTAGATGCAGATCTGATGGTCAGAAATGATGGATGGCAGACACACCATCATCACCAACTGAGTCTTTTATAGGATTAATTATAGGAGTAGAGATAAATGATGCTTATACATGACATGGCAGTTTCTTATAGCCATCAGCTGGCTATACTATTAACCATGCTCTTAGGCTGGTCATAGTGCAGAGTAACTTAGACTAGTGTCATGCATATGACACTAGTCTAAGTTACTACATCCATAATGCAAAGTAACATAGTAGTAGTGTCATACTAGTTGGCTTCATTTATTACCTTGTAGACTCATCCTCTCTTGCAAATCGCTGTGTTACAGTAACATTTTTTTTCTCGAATACGCACGAGTGTGCGTATCATTCATTAAAGAAGAGAGGGGAAAGAGCCCCAAATCCATAGTTACAAGCTTATTTACATGCAGAATTAATCCGGCACCACCCTAGTTTCTACTCCCTCTGTCCCATAATGTAAGAGCGTTTTTGACACTACACTACTGTAAAAAAACGATCTTATATTATGGGACGGAGGGAGTACAATGGACTACTCGCTTGTGCCCCACACTACATATTATGTTACTCTAAACACATCTCTCCTCATTAAATACATGCCACATAAGCAAACTTGTCTTGGACTGCGCTATGTTACTACTCCTACCTAGGAGTATGTTACTCCCACTATGAACTGCTACACGTCCACCGCAGCAAAAGTTTCTCCTCGTGCTGTAATAATCCCCAGGCGCAGGGAATCATCGTAGAAATTCCCAATGATGGAAGTGATAAGTATGGAGTGTCGAACCCACAAGGAGCGAAAGGTAAGATCAATATTCTCTCAAGCCCTATCTATCACTGTTACGACTCTACGTACACCGAACGTTTGCTTCCAACTAGAAATGAGAAATAAAACTACGTTGTGGGTATGAAGAGGATAACTTTGCATGATATCGGAGAGCAAAAGCATAAAAGTAGGTGCTGTTATCATAAAGTTAGAATATATTACTAGATATTATAAATAGCGAGTGTGGAACAATGATGGGTCGGTGTGTGGAATTGTCTTCTGCAATTGTTAACAAGACTGATAGTCGTCATTGCAATTTCATATCAGGGAGATGCATAAGCTAACATACTTTCTCTTCTTGGATCATATGCACTTATGATTGGAACTCTAGCAAGCATCTGCAACTACTAAAGATCATTAAGGTAAAACCCAACCATAGTGTTAAAGCATAAAGTCCCCTTTATCCCATACGCAACAACCCCCTTACTCGGGTTTATGCTTCTGTCACTCAAGCAACCCACTATAAGCGAATCATGAACGTATTGCAACACCCTACAGCGGGAATCCCTCATGCTTGCGCGACACGGAGGGCACAATAGGATAGCACCAACATAAAACATACAACACATAACAATCTAGATCATCAATCAACCCAAAGACAAAGGATATCTACTCAAAACATCATAGGATGGCAACACCTCATTGGATCATAATATGTGGCATAAAGCACCATGTTCAAGTAGGGATTACAGCGGGGTGTGGGAGAGTGGACCGCGTAAAAGAGACGATGATGGTGATGTTCATGAAGACGATCACCGCAGCGATGATTCCTCTCCTAATGGCACTCCGGCGCCACCGAGAGAGAGGAGGAGAGGTTCTCCCCCTGTGCTTCCTCCTCCATGGCCTCCCCCTGGATGGGGAGAGGTTCTCCCTCTGATCCTTGACCTTCATGGTGATGATGGCCCCTCCGGGATCCTCCTCCATGCCCTCCGGTGATGATGGCCCCCTCCGGCAGGGTGCCAGAGAGGGCCTAGATTGATTTCTTGTGGCTACAGAGGCTTTCGGCGGCGGAACTTCTGATCTAGGTTAATTTCTGGAGGTTTGGGTATTTATAGGAGAGGTTGGCGTCGAGAATAAGTACGGGGGCCCCACGGGTAGTCCATCAGGCACAGGGGCACGCCCAGCGGGGGTGGGCGCGCCCCCACCCTCGTGTGGTCCACGTGTTGGGGAACGTAGTAATTTTTTAAAAAATCCTACGCACACGCAAGATCATCGTGATGCATAGCAACGAGAGGGAAGAGTATCGTCCACATACCCTCGTAGACCGTAAGCGGAAGCGTTAGCATAATGCGGTTGATGTAGTCGTACGTCTTCATGATCCGACCGATCCAAGTATCGAACACACGGCACCTCCGAGTTCTGCACACATTCAACTCAATGACGTCCCGCGAGCTCCAATCCAGCAAAGCTTCACAGGAGAGTTTTGTCAGCACGACGGCGTGGTGGCGGTGATGATGATGCCACCAACACAGGGCTTCGCCTAAGCACCGCTACAATATAATCGAGGTGGATTATGGTGGAGGGGGCACCGCACACGGCTAAGGGATCAATGATCAACTTGTGTGTCTAGAGGTGCCCCCCTGCCCCGTATATAAAGGAGTGGAGGAGGGGAGGGCCGGCCCTCTCTAGGGCGCGCCATGGGGAGTCCTACTCCCACCAGGAGTAGGATTCCCCCCTTCCCAACTTGGAGTAGGAGAGGGAAGGAAGAGGAAGGAGGGAGGAAGGAAAGGGGGGCCGGCCCCCCTCCCAATTCGGCTCGGGCTTGGGGGGGCGCTCCACCTCCCTTGCTCCTTTCCCCTCCTTTCCACTAGAGTCCAATAAGGCCCATATACCTCCCGAGGGGTTTCGATAACCTCCCGGTGCTCCGGTATATTCCCGATCTCCCCCGAAACCATTCCGGTATCCAAATATAGTTGTCCAATACATCGATCTTTATGTCTCGACTATTTTGAGACTCCTCGTCATGTCTGTGATCATATCTGGGACTCTGAACTACCTTCGGTACATCAAAAACACAAAAACTCATAATACGATCGTCACTGAACTTTAAGCATGCGGACCCTACGGGTTTGAGAACTATGTAGACATGACCGAGACATGTCTCTGGTCAATAACCAATAGCAGAACCTGGATGCTCATATTGGCTCCCACATATTCTACGAAGATCTTGATCGGTCAAACCGCATGACAACATACGTTGTTCCCTTTGTCATCGGTATGTTACTTGCCCGAGATTCGATCGTCGGTATCTCAATACCTAGTTCAATATCGTTACCGGCAAGTCTCTTTACTCGTTACGTAATACATCATTCTGCAACTAACTCATTAGTTACAATGCTTGCAAGTCTTAGAGTGATGTGCATTACCGAGTGGGCCCAGAGATACCTCTCCGACAATCGGAGTGACAAATCGTAATCTCGAAATACGCCAACCCAACAAGTACCTTTGGAGATACCTGTAGAGCACCTTTATAATCACCCAGTTACGTTGTGACGTTTGGTAGCACACAAAGTGTTACTCCGGTAAACGGGAGTTGCATAATCTCGTAGTCACAGGAACATGTATAAGTCATGAAGAAAGCAATAGCAACATACTAAATGATCAAGTGCTAAGCTAACGGAATGGGTCAAGTCAATCACATCATTCTACTAATTATGTGATCCAGTTGATCAAATGACAACTCATGTCTATGGCTAGGAAACATAACCATCTTTGATCAACGAGCTAGTCTAGTAGAGGCATACTAGTGACACTCTGTTTGTCTATGTATTCACACATGTATCATGTTTCCGGTTAATACAATTCTAGCATGAATAATAAACATTTATCATGATATAAGGAAATAAATAATAACTTTATTATTGCCTCTTGGGCATATTTCCTTCAGTCTCCCACTTGCACTAGAGTCAATAATCTAGATTACACAGTAATGATTCTAACACCCATGGAGTCTTGGTGCTGATCATGTTTTTCTCGTGGGAGAGGCTTGGTCAACGGGTCTGCAACATTCAGATCCATATGTATCTTGCAAATCTCTATGTCTCCCACCTGGACTTGATTGCGGATGGAATTGAAGCGTCTCTTGATGTGCTTGGTTCTCTTGTGAAATCTGGATTCCTTTGCCAAGGCAATTGCACCAGTATTGTCACAAAAGATTTTCATTGGACCCGATGCACTAGGTATGACACCTAGATCGGATATGAACTCTTTCATCCAGACTCCTTCATTTGCTGCTTCCGAAGCAGCAATGTACTCTGCTTCACACGTAGGTCCCGCCACGACGCTTTGTTTAGAACTGCTCCAACTAACAGCTCCACCATTCAATATAAACACGTATCCGGTTTGCGATTTAGAATCGTCCGGATCAGTGTCAAAGCTTGCATCAACATAACCATTTACGATGAGCTCTTTGTCACCTCCATAAACGAGAAACATATCCTTAGTCCTTTTCAGGTATTTCAGGATGTTATTGACCGCTGTCCAGTGATCCACTCCTGGATTACTTTGGTACCTCCCTACTAAACTAATAGCAAGGCACACATCAGGTCTGGTACATAGCATTGCATACATAATAGAGCCTATGGCTGAAGCATAGGGAACATCTTTCATTTTCTCTCTATCTTCTGCAGTGGTCGGGCATTGAGTCTTACTCAAATTCACACCTTGTAACACAGGTAAGAATCCTTTCTTTGCTTGATCCATTTTGAACTTCTTCAAAACTTTGTCAAGGTATGTGCTTTGTGAAAGTCCAATTAAGCATCTTGACTTATCTCTATAGATCATGATGCCCAATATGTAAGCAGCTTCACCGATGTCTTTCATTGAAAAACTCTTATTCAAGTATCCTTTTATGACATCCAGAAATTCTATATCATTTCCAATCAACAATATGTCATCCACATATAATATTAGAAATGCTATAGAGCTCCCACTCACTTTCTTGTAAATACAGGCTTCTCCAAAAGTCTGTATAAAACCATATGCTTTGATCACACTATCAAAACGTTTATTCCAACTCCAAGAGGCTTGCACCAGTCCATAAATGGATCGCTAGAGCTTGCACACTTTGTTAGCACCCTTTGGATCGATAAAACCTTCAGGTTGCATCATATACAACTCTTCTTCCAGAAATCCATTCAGGAATGCTGTCTTTGCATCCATTTGCCAAATTTCATAATCATAAAATGCGGCAATAGCTATCACGATTTGGATGGACTTAAGCATCGCTACGGGTGCGAAGGTCTCATCGTAGTCAACTCCTTGAACTTGTCGAAAACCTTTCGCAACAAGTCGAGCTTTGTAGACAGTAACATTACCATCAGCATATGTCTTCTTCTTGAAGATCCATTTATTCTCGATGGCTTGCCGATCATCGGACAAGTCAACCAAAGTCCACACTTTGTTCTCATACAGGGATCCCATCTCAGATTTCATGGCCTCAAGCGATTTTGCGGAATCTGGGCTCATCATCGCTTCCTCATAGTTCGTAGGTTCGTCATGGTCTAGTAACATGACCTCCAGAATAGGATTACCGTACCACTCTGGTGCGGATCTTACTCTGGTTGACCTACGAGGTTCGGTAATAACTTGATCTGAAGTTTCATGATCATCATCATTAGCTTCCTCACTAATTACTGTAGGTGTCACAGAAACCGGTTTTTGTGATGAACTACTTTCCAATAAGGGAGCAGGTACAGTTACCTCATCAAGTTCTACTTTCCTCCCACTCACTTCTTTCAAGAGAAACTCCTTCTCTAGAAAGGATCCAAATTTAGCAACAAAAGTCTTGCCTTCAGATCTGTGATAGAAGGTGTACCCAACAGTCTCCTTTGGGTATCCTATGAAGACACATTTCTCCGATTTGGGTTCGAGCTTATCAGGTTGAAGCTTTTTCACATAAGCATCGCAGCCCCAAGCTTTAAGAAATGACAACTTTGGTTTCTTGCCAAACCACAGTTCATAAGGAGTCGTCTCAACGGATTTAGATGGTGCCCTATTTAACGTGAATGCAGTTGTCTCTAAAGCATAACCCCCAAACGATAGTGGTAAATCAGTAAGAGACGTCATTGATCGCACCATATCTAGTAAAGTACGATTAAGACGTTCGGACACACCATTACGCTGTGGTGTTCCAGGTGGCGTGAGTTGCGAAACTATTCCGCATTGTTTCAAATGAAGACCAAACTCGTAACTCAAATAATCTCCTCCACGATCAGATCGTAGAAATTTTATTTTCTTGTTACGATGATTTTCCACTTCACTCTGAAATTCTTTGAACTTTTCAAATGTTTCAGACTTATGTTTCATCAAGTAGATATACCCATATCTGCTCAAATCATCTGTGAAGGTGAGAAAATAACGATACCCGCCGCAAGCCTCAATATTCATCGGACCACATACATCAGTATGTATGATTTCCAATAAATCTATTGCTCACTCCATAGTTCCGGAGAACAGCATTTTAGTCATCTTGCCCATGAGGCACGGTTCGCAAGTACCAAGTGATTCCAAAAGTCCATCAGAATGGAGTTTCTTCATGCGTTTTATACCAATATGACTTAAACGGCAGTGCCACAAATAAGTTGCACTATCATTACCAACTCTGCATCTTTTAGCTTCAATACTATGAATATGTGTATCTCCACTATCGAGATTCAAAAAGAATAGACCACTCTTTAAGGGTGCATGACCATAAAAGATATTACTCATATAAATAGAACAACCATTATTCTCTGATTTAAAATGAATAACCATCTCGCATCAAACAAGATCCAGATATAATGTTCATGCTTAACGCTGGCACCAAATAACAATTATTCAGGTCTAATACTAATCCCGAAGGTAGATGTAGAGGTAGCATGCCTACTGCGATCACATCGACTTTGGAACCATTTCCCACGTGCATCGTCACCTCGTCCTTAGCCAATCTTCACTTAATCCGTAGTCCCTGTTTTGAGTTGCAAATATTAGCAACAGAACCAGTATCAAATACCCAGGTACTACTGTGAGAATTAGTAAGGTACAAATCAATAACATGTATATCACATATACTTTTGTTCACCTTGACATCCTTCTTATCCGCCAAATACTTGGGGTAGTTCCGCTTTCAGTGACCAGTTTGTTTGCAGTAGAAGCACTCAGTCTCAGGCTTAGGTCCAGACTTGGGTTTCTTCTCTTGAGCAGCAACTTGTTTGTTGTTCTTCTTGAAGTTCCCCCTTTTCTTCCCTTCACCCTTTTTCTTGAAACTAGTGGTCTTGTTAACCATCAGCACTTGATGCTCCTTCTTGATTTCTACCTCCGCTGCCTTTAGCATTGCGAAGAGCTCGGGAATTGTCTTATTCATCCCTTGCATATTATAGTTCATCAGGAAGCTTTTGTAGCTTGGTGGCAGTGATTGAAGAACTCCGTCAATGACACTATCAACAGGAAGATTTAACTCCCAGTTGAGTCAAGTGATTATGATACCCAGACATTTTGAGTATATGTTCACTGACAGAACTATTCTCCTCCATCTTGCGGCTGTAGAACTTATTGGAGACTTCATATCTCTCAATCCGGGCATTTGCTTGAAATATTAACTTCAACTCTTGGAACATCTCATTTGCTCCATGACGTTCAAAACATCGTTGAAGTCCCGGTTCTAAGCCGTAAAGCTTGGCACACTGAACTATCGAGTAGTCATCAGCTTTGCTCTGCCAGACGTTCATAACATCTGGTGTTGCTCCTGCAGCAGGTTTGGCACTCAGCGGTGCTTCCATGACATAATTCTTCTGTGCAACAATGAGGATAATCCTCAAGTTACGGACCCAGTCCGTGTAATTGTTACCATCATCTCTCAACTTTGCTTTCTCAAGGAATGCATTAAAATTCAATGAAACAACAGCACTGGCCATCCATCTACAATAACATAGACATGCAAAAATACTATCAGGTTCTAAGTTCATCATAAATTGAGGTTCAGCTAATCAAATTATTTAAGAACTCCCACTTAGATAGACATCCCTCTAATCATCTAAGTGATCACGTGATCCATATCAACTAAACCATGTCCGATCATCACGTGAGATGGAGTAGATTTCAATGGTGAACATCACTATGTTGATCATATCTACTATATGATTCACGCTCGACCTTTTGGTCTTAATGTTCCGAGGCCATATCTGCATATACTAGGCTCATCAAGTTTAACCTGAGTATTCTGCGTGTGCAAAACTGTCTTGCACCCGTTGTATTTGAACATAGAGCTTATCACACCCGATCATCACGTGGTGTCTCAGCACGAAGAACTTTCGCAACAGTGCATACTCAGGGAGAACACTTATACCTTGAAATTTAGTGAGAGATCATCTTATAATGCTACCGTCGATCTAAGCAAAATAAGATGCATAAAAGATCAACATCACATGCAATCAATATAAGTGATATGATATGGCCATCATCATCTTGTGCTTGTGATCTCCATCTCTGAAGCACCGTCATGATCACCATTGTCACCGGCGCAACACCTTGGTCTCCATCATAGCATCGTTGTCGTCTTGCCAACTATTGCTTCTACGAATATCTCTACCGCTTAGTGATAAAGTAAAGCATTTATAGGGTGATTACATTGCATACAATAAAGTGACAACCATATGGCTCCTGCCAGTTGCCGATAACTCGATTACAAAACATGATCATCTCATACAACAAATTATAGCATCATGTCTTGACCATATCACATCACAACATGGCCTGCAAAAACAAGTTAGACGTCATCTACTTTGTTGTTGCAAGTTTTATGTGGCTGCCATGGGCTGAGCAAGAACCGTTCTTACCTACGCATCAAAACCACAATGATAGTTTGTCAAGTTAGTGTTGTTTTAACCTTCTCAAGGATCGGGCGTAGCCACACTTGGTTCAACTAAAGTTGGAGAAACTGACACCCACCAGCCACCTGTGTGCAAAGCACGTCGGTAGAACTAGTCTCGCGTAAGCGTATGCGTAATGTCGGTCCAGGCTGCTTCATCCAACAATACCGCCGAACCAAAGTATGACATGCTGGTAAGAAGTATGACTTGTATCGCCCACAACTCATTTGTGTTCTACTCGTGCATATAACATCCACGCATAAACTTGGCTCGGATGCCACTGTTGGGGAACGTAGTAATTTCAAAAAAATTCCTATGCACACGCAAGATCATGGTGATGCATAGCAATGAGAGGGAAGAGTATCGTCCATGTACCCTCGTTGACCGTAAGCGAAAGCGTTAGCACAACGCGGTTGATGTAGTCGTACGTCTTCATGATCCGACCGATCCAAGTACCGAACACACGACACCTACGAGTTCTGCACACGTTCAACTCGATGACGCCCCGCGAGCTCCGATGCAGCAAAGCTTCATAGGAGAGTTTTGTCAGCACGACGGCATGGTGACGATGATGATGATGCTACTGACGCAGGGCTTCGCCTAAGCACCGCTACGATATAATAGAGGTGGATTATGGTGGAGGGGGGCATCGCACACGGCTATGGGATCAATGATCAACTTGTGTGTCTAGAGGTGCCCCTACCACTGTATATAAAGGACTAGAGGAGGGGAGGGCCGGCCCTCTCTAGGGCGTGCCATGGGGAGTCCTACTCCCACCGGGAGTAGGATTCCCCCCTTTCTAACTTGGAGTAGGAGAGGGAAGGAAGAGGAAGGAGGGAGGAAGGAAATGGGGGGCCGCCCCCCTCCCAATTCGGATTGGGCTTGGGGGGGGCGCCACCTCCCTTGCTCCTTTCCCCTCCTTTCCACTAAAGCCCAATAAGGCCCATATACCTCCCAGGGGGTTCCGATAACCTCCCGGTGCTCCGGTAAATTCCTGATCTCACCCGGAACCATTCCGGTATCCAAATATAGTCATCCAATACATCGATCTTTATGTCTCGACCATTTCGAGACTCCTCGTCATGTCCATGATCATATCCAGGACTCCGAACTACCTTCGGTACATCAAAAAAACAAAAACTCATAATACGATCGTCACCGAACTTTAAGCGTGCGGACCCTATGGGTTCGAGAACTATGTAGACGTGACCGAGACATGTCTTTGGTCAATAACCAATAGCGGAACCTGGATGCTCATCTTGGCTCCCACATATTCTAAGAAGATCTTTATCGGTCAAACCGCATAACAACATACGTTGTTCCGTTTGTCATCGGTATGTTACTTGCCCGAGATTCGATCGTCGGTATCTCAATACCTAGTTCAATCTCGTTACCGGCAAGTCTCTTTACTCGTTTCGTAATACATCATCCCGCAACTAACTCATTAGTTACAATGCTTACAAGGTTTATAGTGATGTGCATTACCGAGTGGGCCCAGAGATACCTCTCCGATAATCGGAGTGACAAATCTTAATCTCGAAATACGCCAACCCAACAAGTACCTTTGGAGACACCTGTAGAGCACCTTTATAATCACCCAGTTACATTGTGACGTTTGGTGGCACACAAAGTGTTCCTCTGGTAAACGGGAGTTGCGTAATCTCATAGTCACAGGAACATGTATAAGTCATGAAGAAAGCAATAGCAACATACTAAATGATCAAGTGCTAAGCTAACGGAATGTGTCAAGTCAATCACATCATTCTCCTAATTATGTGATCCAGTTGATCAAATGACAACTCATGTCTATGGCTAGGAAACATAACCATCTTTGATCAACGAGCTAGTCTAGTAGAGGCATACTAGTGACACTCTGTTTGTCTATGTATTCGCACATGTATCATGTTTCCGGTTAATACAATTCTAGCATGAATAATAAACATTTATCATGATATAAGGAAATAAATAATAACTTTATTATAGCCTCTAGGGCATATTTCCGTCACCACGGGACTCCCCTCCGGTATATTTTTGTTCCAGTATTTTTTATATTTTCCACAAAAATTCTCCGTTGATTTTCATCGCATTCCGAGAACTTTTATTTCTGCACAAAAACAACGCCACGGTAGTTTTGCTGAAAACAATGTCAGTCCGGGTTAGTTCTAATCAAATCATACCAAAATCATATAAAACCATTGTAAACATGGCATGAATACTTCATAAATTATAGATGCGTTGGAGACGTATCAGCATCCCCAAGCTTAATTCCTGCTTGTCCTCGAGTAGGTAAATGATAAAAGAAATAATTTATGAAGTGTGAATGCTAGCAAGTGCTTAAGTTTGATCAATGATAGATTCAATCACATTTTATAGCATTATTATATAGCATAACAGTATCTCAACTCATAAAACTTCTCATGATCAAGTAACAAGCTATTCACATGTTGAAGTATAAATCATAAACTTTCTTGAAAACTAACAAACCGTGCTCTTAGTCATCAAACAACTGCAATTCATCTTATTTTCGGGAAGGGTCTACGTAAGAACTTTGATTCAGCAAACTCCACATACTCGACTATCATTTAATCTTTAACAATTTCTAACACCCATGTGATATTTATGGGTTCAAAGTTTTAATCGGACATAGAGATGGATAGGGGCTTATAGTTTCACCTCCCAACCTTTTACCTCAAGGGTAATTTCAACAATAATAATTTATGAAAACCTACATCCAAGTGATATATATATATATATATCCAGATCGCTCCAACACAAAGTGCTTGCCAAAGGAAAAAGTGTAAAAAGGGAAAGGTGATGAACACCATGACTCTTGTATATGGGTAGAATATAAAAGTAAAAGATAGGCCCTTCGCAGAGGGAAGCAGAGGTTGTCATGCGCTTTTATTGTTGGATGCACAAAATCTTAATGCAAAAGAACGTCACTTTATATTGCCACTTGTGATATGGACCTTTATTATACAGTCCGTCGCTTTTATTTCTTCCACATCACAAGATCGTATAAAGCTTATTTTCTCCACACTAATAAATCATACATATTTAGAGACCAAATTTTATTGCTTGCAACAATGATAACTTACTTGAAGGATCTTACTCAATCCATAGGTAGGTATGGTGGACTCTCATGGAAAAACTGGTTTAAGGAATGTTTGGAAGCACAAGTAGTATCTGCAAAGAATTTGGCTAGCATGAGAGGGAAAGGCAAGCTCAACATGTTGGATGATCCAAGACAATATAACGTTTCAGATATAGGAAAACATAACCCATTAAGTTGTCTTCCTTGTCCAACATCAACCTTTTAGCATGTCATATTTTAATGAGTGCTCACAATTGCAAAAGATGTCCAAGATAGTATATTTATATGTGAAATCTCTCTTCCTTCAATATTCTTTCATGAATTGTTCAAGTGACCAATTCTATGTTTGCTAACTTTCAATAAGTTTACTACCTATACTTATTATGTGTGAAGTCATTACTCCCCATGTTGTAAGCATATGAAACATATATAAATTCAGATTTATGATATTCAATTCATTCAACCATTTACTCATAGGACATATGTGAAGCACGTGAGTAAATGACAAACTACTCCAAAAAGATATAAGTGAAGAACATTGAGTAGTCAAATAATTAGCTAGCCATGGGAGGATTCTTTTTCACTCAAGATTTCAGATCCAATGATTTTATTCCAACAGCAAGTAAAATTGAAAATATGCTACAAGCAAAACACATATCATGTGATGAATAAAAATATAGCTCCGTGTAAGGTATACCGATAGTTTTGAAGACGAAAGAGGGGATGCCTTCTGGGGCATCCCCAAGCTTAGGTGCTTGAGTCTTCCTTGAATATTACCTTGGGGTGCCTTGGGAATCCCCAAGCTTAGGGTCTTTCCACTCCTTATTCTCCTCATATCGATATCTCACCCAAAGCTTGAAAACTTCAATCACACAAAACTTAATGGAACTTCGTGAGATAGGTTAGTATGATAAAGAGTAAACCATTCACTTTGGTACTGTCAAAGACAAGGTTCATAATTGTTCTCACACAATGCCTACTGTACCATATCACTTCTACAATTTATATTGAGAAATATAAGCCATAGAAACTAGCAAACAAGCAAACTATGCATTGAAAACAGAATCTGTCAGAAACAGAACAGTCTGTAATGATCTGAACAGCAACCATACTTCTGGTACTCCAAAAATTATGAAATAAATTGGTGGACATGAGGAATTTGTCTATTAATCTTCTGAAGAATAATCAACTCAATGGCACTCTCCTGTAAAAAAAATGACAGCTAATCTCGTGAGTGAAAAGTTTCTGTTTTTTACAGCAAGATCACATTAACTTTCACCCAAGTCTTCCCAAAGGTCTTACCTGGCACTTTATCGAAACAAAGGCTATAATACATGAATACTATAGTATCTTAATCATGAGAACACACAAAAACATTAAAGGTAAATATTGGGTTGTCTCCCAACAAGCGCTTTTGTTTAATGCCTTTTAGCTAGGCATGATGATTTCAATGATGCTCACATAAAAGATAAGAACTGAAACATAACAAGGGCATCATGAAGAATATGACTAGCACATTTAAACCTAACCCACTTCCTATGCCTAGGGATTTTGTGAGCACACAATTTATGGGAACAAGAATCAACTAGCATAGGAAGGCAAAACAAGTATAACTTCAAAACTTTAAGCACATAGAGAGGAAACTTGATATTATTGCAACTCCTACAAGCATGTATTCCTCCCTCATAATAATTTTCAGTAGCATCATGAATGATTTCAACAATATAACCATCACATAAAGCATTCTGTTCATGGTATACAAGCATACAAATTTTACTAGTCTTCACATAAGCAAAATTCTTCTCATTCGGAATAGTGGGAGCAACCATCTTCTAAATCCACTTTAGATGATAGTATTATTCGTACTCCAAAATATATAAGTGAAGTGCATGGAGCATCCTACAATTAATATAGACTAACCAATATCCAAGCTCAAAATATATAAGTGAAGCACATGAAGCATTCTATAAAACCATACTCAAAAGATTTAAGTGAAGCACAAAGAGCAATTCTATAAGATCATACTTAAAAGATATAAGTGAAGCACATGAAGTATTCTATAAATCAATAAAGGGCTATGTCATACTAGCATAGTTCTTAAAGGAAAAACAAAATCACAAGGGGCACAAATTATGTGAACAAAACAAAAACCAAGGTATACCGATAATTGTTGAAGAAGAAAGATGGGATGCCAACCGAGGCATCCCCAAGCTTAGATGCTTGAGTATCCTTGAAATATTTACTTGGGGTGACTTGGGCATCCCCAACATTGAGCTCTTGCCTCTCTTTATTCATCTCATATCGATAGCTCCTCAATCTTCGAACACTTCATCCACACAAAACTTTAACAAAAACTTTGTGAGATCCATTAGTGTAAATAAAGCAAATCACTACCTTTACGTACTGTTGCAAACTTATTTCAATTTCATATTAGAACTATATATACTGTATTCCAACTTCACCATGGTTCATACCCCCCGATACTACCCATAGATTCATCAAAATAAGCGAACAACTCATAGAAAACAGAATCTGTCAAAAACAGGACAGTCTGAAGTAATCTGGAAGTTTAGTAAACTTATGTAAATCCAAAAACTTCTAAACAAATATGAAAATTTAAAAAAATTGTACATAAGTAATGTGCAGAAAGTTTCAGACCCATTTGACTTTCCAGTAAAAAATGTAAAATCACGTGCTACAGCCAAAGTTTCTGTTTGTTACTGCACAAAGTAAACAAGCAATCTAATCATCTTAAAACCAAGGCTTGGCACATTATTTTTATAATACAATGGATAAATACAAGGGGATAATTATTTTCAGAGAAGCTTCCATGAAATTTTTTACATTGTTTCCATGAGCATGAACACAAGTGTTCAAGGTCGACCCTCATTTCTCCAATGCATAACCTTCCAATCACTTTTCTTATTGAAAAACTTTTTAGGTATGAGAGGCAAGTAATCATTGTTTCACCCACAACTAAACATAAACAAAAAAGGAAAAACAAAATCTACTTAGTGAAGAAAGCAAACAAGCATACACAAGAATATCAACCCCACGCTATTAGAAAAGAGCTTGATAATCCCCAAGTGCAGGGAATCATCGTAGCAATTCCCAATGGTGGAAGTGATAAGTATGGAGTGTCGAACACACAAGGAGCTAAAGGTAATATCAATATTCTCTCAAGCGCTATCTGCCACTGATACGACTCTACATACACCGAACGTTTGCTTCCAACTAGAAACGAGAAATAAAACTACGTTGTGGGTATGAAGAGGATAACTTTGCATGATATCGGAGAGCTAAAACATAAAAGTAGGTGCTGTTGTCATAAATTTAGAATATATTACTAAATATTATAAATAGCGAGTGTGGAATAATGATGGGTCAGTGTGCAGAATTGTCTTAGGCAATTGTTAACAAGACCGATAGTCGTCATTGCAATTTCATATGAGGGAGAGGCATAACCTAACATACTTTATCTTATTGGATCATATGCACTTATGATTGGAACTCTAGCAAGCATCCGCAACTACTAAAGATCATTAAGGTAAAACCCAACCATAGCATTAAAGCATCAAGTCCCCTTTATCCCATACGCAACAACCCCCTTACTCGGGTTTATGCTTCTGTCACTCAAGCAACCCACTATAAGCAAATCATGAACGTATTGCAACAACCTACAGCGGGAATCCCTCACGCTTCCGTGACACGGAGGGCACAATAGAAAAGCACCAAAATAAAACATACAACTCATACCAATCTAGATCATCAATCAACCCAAAGACAAAGGATATCTAATCAAAACATCATAGGATGGCAACACCTCATTGGATCATAATATGTGGCATAAAGCACCATGTTTAAGTAGGGATTACAGCGAGGTGCGGGAGAGTGGACCGCATAAAAGAGATGAGGATGGTGATGATGATGGTGATCACCAGGGCGATGATTCCCCTCCCAATGGCACTCCGGCGCCATTGAGAGAGAGGAGGAGAGGTTCTCCCCCTTGTGCTTCCTCCTGCATGGCCTCCCCCTGGATGGGGAGAGGTTCTCCCTCTGATCCTTGACCTTCATGGTGATTATGTCCCCTCCGGGATCCTCCTCCATGCCCTCCGGTTATGATGGCCCCCTCCGGCAGGGTGCCAGAGAGGGCCTAGATTGATTTCTCGTGGCTATAGAGGCTTGCGGCGGCGGAACTTCCGATCTAGGTTAATTTCTGGAGGTTTGGGTATTTATAGGAGAGGTTGGCGTCGAGAACAAGTCAGGGGGTCCCACGGGTAGTCCACGAGGCACAGGGGCGCGCCCAGGGGGGTGGGCGTGCCCGCCACCCTCGTGGGGCCCATGGGACTCCCCTCCGGTAGAATTTTGTTCTAGTATTTTTTATATTTTCCACAAAAATTCTCCGTTGATTTTCGTCGCATTTCGAGAACTTTTATTTCTGCACAAAAACAGCACCACGGTAGTTCTACTGAAAACAGCGTCAGTCCGGGTTAGTTCTAATCAAATCATACCAAAATCATATAAAACTATTGTAAATATGGCATGAATATTTCATAAATTATAGATACATTGGAGACGTATCATGCCCCAAGCCACCGCGCACGCGTTGGTGAGGGAGAAGGCGTAGCTTCTCGTCGTTCTGTGAGTTGCCGCGTGTTGGCAAAAGGATGAACAAAGCTCACGTCAATAAAAAAGAGTGGAAGAGCATAGATTCCCGATGACTGAGAAGGAACAAGGAACCTCGTGGTGGAATGTCTGCACTCATAATATTTTATATTATTCAACGATATAAAATCAACCAATCATCTCCATAGTGGACTGGAAGAGTACGAAACACGGCAGCCCAGTGTAGTTACATCATACTACATGGCTAACCCACACTATCACCATTTCGTATAAAAAAGCCGGATCTTCATATAAACATGATGGATTTAATTATATTTACATGAACTAAGCGGTGCTAATCCGGCTCTCTTGGTATAATTAATACTCCCTCCATCCGGAAATACTTGTCCTAGAAATGGATGTATCTAGACTTATTTTAGTTATAGACACATCCAATTTATCCATTCTTAGAACAAATATTTCCCGCCAGCTAGAGAGGGAGTACCTAATCTAAATGGCCGTTCGCGGATCCCATTGTCTTCCTCATGTTCGGCAGACACTTGCGGGGTCGACGAAGGTCCTCGGAAGAGACGAAGCGGCAAAAAAACCATCTGAATGTGCATTCGTCGCCTCGGCGGTGGCCTTCATGGGACCCAAGTGGCGGCGGCCTCCCGTGTTCTACTTCTCCTCGATGATGGTGGCGGACACAAAGAAGCTGGCCACCGACTCGTCGCTCTCCACACACCCGGCTTCTGTCTCTGCCTGCATGGCGTTGTCGCAGGCACGGGAGGCGCACCCACAAACACGGGAGGTGCGACCACCGCAGACACTAGTGGCGCGGTACGACGTGGTAGCGATGATGCCCATACCAGCGTGCTCGCCACCGTGCCGGTGTGGAGCAACTCGCTACTCCTCATCGAGCTGAACTGGAGCGGCGAGTTACTGAACCACGCACCGAATTGGGGCGGCAATAGGCTCCGTCGGGCCAAGCAAGGTTGATGAAGCACCAAGCGGCCTCACCCGTATCCGGAGGGCTCGGCGGGACACCCAGCCAGGCAGTATGCTGGAGAATGGCTCCTGGGAAGCCATCAGAAGAGTGGAGAAAATGATGAAGGAGGAGATGGCGTAGCGGCGGAGGTGTGCGATTCTTGCCCGCTGTCTGTCTGGCCTCGTTTAAATAGAGGGTGGATGGTAGGAGCTTGGCCGGCGTCTGGCCTAGTTTAAACTGAGGGCGGACAGGAGGAGCTCGGCCGGTGTTGCATTTAATTCTAGCCCTCTCATGAATGGACGTGTGGCCAGAGTAGGTTTCTCGGTTTGCATGCAGGTTTAACGGAGGGGTTTGATGGAGGCGAGGAGGCATGTTCAGCCGGCCGTGCAGTGGGCGGCGCAATACTATTCGATTTGACAGCAGGCGGCGCAGTTCCTGATACGGCTTTAATGCAGACAAGGGAGGGGTAGCGGTTCCCGAAATATTGAATGACCAATGATGCACCCCCCCTTCAATTAGCATCGTGCATGCATGAGGGAAGTAATGGGAGGAGGACCGGGAAAAGAGGCTGCACTATGTGAATGCAACGAGTTTGCACTCATATAAAGGTGCCCCTCCATTCCAATGCGTCTACCACATCGTACGCACCTAAGAATTTGCCTAAGCACCTACACTAAGCACAAAAGTGCTCACTCCAGACCCATGGCGGCGATGCGCGCGAGCGGCAAGCGGCTCTGCCAGATGGTCCACGACGCCGGCCTGCGGCATGGCGCCGAGGATCGTCTCTAGACGGTGTTCGCGACCGGCTGGTGGATGGCCGTCGCCGACGCCAACTACGACTCTCAGCTGGACGAGATGATCGTTGCCACCACCAACAAGTTCACCGTCTTCAAGAAGCTCGGGGACGACATCGCCGTACTCCTCCAGCCGCGCGCCCGGGCTCCTCATTGTCTGCCACCCTAATTAGCCTCCATGGCCGGAACCTCTTTCAAGCACTGGTGGCCCTGCGACTGCCCGCCGACGCCATGAAGAATGTCCACCTGGAGGTCGCGCTCACCACGAGGCGCCTCGCCCTGCAAGAATTCGTCGACCTACACATCCATATGTACGAGCAAATCGTGTACATAGGTATCTACAAGGACATTGAGGATGCTGCGACGTGGGCCTTCCTCAACCGGCTGGAAGGCTTGGATGTCTTTGCTGAGAAGCACCTTGACCTCGCCACAAAAGCCGCCGCTCCTTAGCCGCTAGTCGGTGGCCCGGTGCACTAAGTTAAGGAGGAGGAGGTCGTACGTTCATGGATGCATCTTTCTTCTTGCCTCCTGTAACCACCACTGCGATCGCATCATCATGGCCTTAATTCTTATTGTGCTATTGCATTCTCGTTCCAGTCAATACCGACATGTGCGATCCCTTTGCTTAATTGTATGCATCACTGTAACTAGTACTCCATCCGTCAATTTATAAGTTGTGCTTACCTTTTCCATCAACTTCGTGCAACGCACGGGCATCTTGCTAGAAACACTAGAACATGTCGGACCGCATGTGACCAAACCGATGATGCACCAACCTAGCTACTGCGTACCCTTCTTATCTGGCAGAAATAGCCCCGCCCCTCGCCCTAGCGTTTCCAACCGTTATTTCTATCTATCGATCGTGCCAAGGAGCAGAATCAAATGTCACAATTTATACATTTTTCTCTACTCCTACTCCTATAAAGACTCAATTGGTGATGGCAGTGTGTCTGCCATCCGTCGTTTCTGACCATTAGATCTGCATCTAACAGCTGTGAGGTAAGTTGTGGCATTTTTGCAACAATATCCCACTTCTCTGCTCCAATTTGCAGAAAACCCCTTATTATCTTGAAAGCAACCACATCCCTCCCTCACCCCATCAAAACAGCCTGCGAAGTATATTTCGAATGAAAATTAATATATTAGGAGTATATCAAAACAAGAGTGATTTCTTTCAAGTTTGTGAACAAGTACTACTATTCTACTACTTTGGATCTATCGCAATGCATGGGCACGTTGCCAATAAAAGGAAAAGGCCTGCCGCGTTCGCGTCACACCCCCACATGCCCGGGAATCGGGAGTACTCCACGGCCCGTCCAGCATGCCACATAGCTAGAGAAGGCGTGTTGCCTAGCATTTTCACGTTCATGTGGGACCGCCATTGAGAAAACCGACCATTGGCAAACCGCACCCCGCCCGCCGCCAGGTTGGAAAACAGAAACAAGGGAAAGATCTAGCTGTAGCACGGAAGCCAAGAAATTTGGAGTCTGATGGGGCTTGTTGATAGAGTGTTATTTATTCATAACTAGCAAGATGCCCATGCGTTGCACGGAAAATAAAGATGCATTTGTATGAGTAGTTTATGTTGTGGGAGAAAAGGATGAACAAGGGAAGGCCTTATTTGCAAATGTGGAGAGGGGTGTGGGCATCTTTTTGCAAAATTGCCATAGTTTCCTTCCTATCCGTCAGATATAAATCAGACGACCTATATTGCAGGATGGCAGGCACAGCATCATCACCAACTCTATTTTTTACAAGAGTATAGATATAGATATATGTAAGTGCATCTAGTGCCACCCCTAGTTGGTTTTGGAGTATTGACGACAAACCTAGTTTAGGGACTAATGTGTTTGTGAGAATTGCAGGATAACACAGGTAGAAGTCCCTCATTGATTCGGTTTTCCTACCAGAGATGACCCGTAAAAATGTATGAAGACATTGATGTCAAAGGTGGTTTATGAAGATATTCTCATTGAAGACTATGACAAGAGAAGACGTCGCATGAAGCCTATGGAGCTCGAAGACTTAGATCTTTTGTAGTTCTGTTTCTTCTTTGTTGAGACATAGGAACCATCATACTGTTAAGTGGGGTCCAAGAGAACCAGTCAGAATGACTGAAGTGATGCTTAACCAAAACCTATGTCTTCGAGTGAAGACTATGAGAGCGAATCTTGTCCAGAGTCGGACAAGTCAGCTTTGCTTGTAGCCCAAGTAAAGTTGCCGTGTGAGTTTGAAATATGACCGTTGGAACACGTGTCAGTTCCTTAGTGACCCAGGGTCATTTCGGACAAATCAGGTCGGGTTGCCTAGTGGCTATAAATAGCCCACCCCCTACAACCATAAACGGTTGGCTGCTCAGAGTTAGAGTACGGCTTTTGTCGTTTGAGAGCAACCCACCTCGAAGCCTTTGAGAGAGAATTCCTTGAAAGGATAAAGCCCTAACCACCCAGATCCAAAGAGTGTTAGGCATCACTTAAGTCTTCTTGTCTGTGTGATCTGAAGACTTATTACACTTGAGGACTGTGAATCCTCCAGCCGGTTAGGCGTCGCGTTCTGAGCATCCAAGAGTCATTGTGGATCGCCGGTGAACAAAGTCTGTGAAGGTTTGGGAGTCTACCTTGAAGACTTACCAGAGTGATTGGGTGAGGTATGTGTGACCTTAGCTCAAGAGGAATACGGTGAGGACTGGGTGTCCTGAGCTGCGTGTTCAGGACTGGGTGTTCGGGACTGTGTGTCCTTAGGTTTAAATACCTTGCCGCCCTAACCAGACGTATAGTTGTCACAGCAACTGGAACTGGTCCAACAAATCATTGTCTTCAATGAGTCACTGGTTTCATCCTTCCCTTCCCTTTACTTACTGTTGGTCCTTGTGAAGTCATTGTATGATTGCACTATCTTCTGTCTTCACTGAGTGACTGCGTGTTCTGTTTGGCTTCATAATATCTTCCTACCTGATCCTTACTACATTGCTGCTATTAGTCATTGTGCTTTCACTTCATTGAATACATGACTATGGTTTGCCTAGTGTAGTCTACCTTCCGCTGCATGGTAATAGGTTTATCTCTATCGTTTGTCTTTGAAACTTCCACGTTTTGAAGACTTTCATAAAAATCGCCTATTCATCCCCCCTCTAGTCAATATAACGCACTTTAAATTGGTATCAGAGCGAGGTACTCCCTTGTTCTGTGTGATTCGGTTTAACCACCTAGAGTTAGCTATGTCGACTGCAGGGATAATTAAAGTCTCCGCTGTGTGCCCTGTCTTCGATGGAACTGAATATCCCTACTGGAAGAATAAGATGCGCATGCATCTTGAAGCCATTGACGTCGACCTATGGTATGTCGTCAAGAACGGCGTTCCCAAGGCTGGAGAAGGTGTCACTGCTGCTGATGTCAAGAAGTTCATTCAACTGGACTCTACTGCCAAGAATATCATCTGTGGTCATCTGGACAAAGGACAGTATGGCTGCATGAGTGCTTTGGAAACATCTAAGCTAGTCTGGGACTGTCTCTCCAAGGTCAACGAAGGCGTCTCAACCTAGAGAGGTCAGAGAATCAGTGTCCTTCGCAACCTCTTCAACTGCTTCAAGCGAAATGACAATGAGAATGTCCAGCTCACGTTTGATCGACTCACTGACATCACAAATGAGCTTCAAGCCCTCGGCGCTACTGAGATCACCAAGCATGAAGTCGTCAAGACACTACTGAGATCACTTGACAGTTCGTTTGACACCCTAGCCCTGATGATTCAAGAACGTCCTGATTTCAAGACACTCGATCCGTCTGACATACTTGAGAGGCTCAACACACATGAGTTTCAGCTTTCTGAGAAAAGAGATATATATGGTCCGAACTATGGGCAAACTCGTGCCTTGAAGGCAAAAGCTGTCTCCTCATCTGAAGAAGAATCTGATAGCAGTTCTGATGATCCTGAAGACATTGGAAAGGAACTTGCTATGCTTGTGAAGAAGTTCCAAAAATTCACCAAGAAGAAAGGTTTCAGAAAGTCTTCACGATCAAGCTCAAGGAATGATGAAGCTTCTGCTCATGACTACAAGAAGAAAACATGTCACAAGTGCAAGAAACCTGGCCACTTCATCTCTGAGTGTCCGCAGTGGGACAATGAGAACAAAAAGAAGAAGAAGAGCAAGGAATATGACTCTGACGACAAGAAGAAGAAGAAATACTCAAAGTCTTCTTCCAAGTCTTCCTCAAAGTCTTCATCACACAAGAAGAGCTCATCTGGCAAGGCACGTGCGTTTGTTGGCAAGGAAATGGATTCAGAGGAGGAGTCCGCTTCTGAGGAGGCAGAGGTGGAGTCTGAGGAGGAGTCCGATTCTGGCATTGCAAGTATGGCTACATCATACGTTGCCAAGTCCATCTTCAACACTGAAGACAATGACTTCATCACCGATACCGATTCGAATGACTAGGACTACTCCGCTCCTACCTACTGCTTCATGGCACGCGGTGCCAAGGTAAACACACGCACTACTCACTATCAAATGTCTAGTGAAGATGACTCTGATTGTGGTTCAAGACCCAGCTACAAAACACTTGCTAAAATTGCAACTGAACAACAGAAAGCTATGGAACATATTCAAAAACTGTTAGACAAAAGCGATGATCTGTTAGGCGCTGAAATGACTCGATCTGAGTCCTTAATTGAAGACATAAAAAATCTTCACGTTAAGTATGAGGAACTTGAAAGTCGTCATGAAACGCTCTCAACAACTCATGAAAAGCTTTCCTATGATTATCTTCAAAGGAAGCAAGACCTTGAGAAATTGAGAGCGGCATATGAAGATCTTCAAAAGGAAAACGAGTCACTTCGCGCCGAACAGATCAGTTCCGCTCAGGAAGGATTTGAACCACCATGTCTTAAATGCATTGAGCATGATAATGCTACTTCTGTTACTGAATGTTCTACTGCTGCTACTGTTGCAATATCTTCAATTGTTGGTGTGGGAACTAACCCCCCTGCTGAGGATACTGTCGGCGTTCTGGGAACGGGGGTCCCCAGACTTGCCTGCCTGCGGCTTGCGGCGTGGCTCAAAGGGGGGCCCAGCACGGCCCATCTTCATCAACACAGACCCAAGACCCTCGCGAGGGGCCAAGCCTCGTGGGGCGGACGACACAGAGCTTCCTCAGGCACGGCCTCATCAGGCTGGCTCGCGAGGAGGCGGAGAGATCAAGGCGGGGTACCTTACGAGGTGCCCGTGACGCAAGCCATGACGACCAAAGGCGCCAGGCGGGCGCCAGCCGCGCAGTGTCCTCCTTTCCTCTTTGGTGAAAAGGGAGCAAGCGCAGGCGAGAGAATCAAGCAAAGGCACCCGTTTCGGTGCAACGAGACCAAGACCAGCCCAACGGCAGGGAGGAAGTCATTGTGGAGCCCAGCCAGCGTCACCACCAGAGCCTTTGGCAGACGAGGACCAACTTTAGTCAGGATAAGTGTACCAGATGATCCCCTTCAAAGTGTCCAATTGTTGGCGCCCTTCCCGCTCAATATTTGGGAAGAGGCCCAGGGCCTTTGCCTATAAATAGGACTAGCCACCCACAGGGTAGGAAAAATCGGAGAGAGAATCGAGAAGAGAGAGAGAGAGAAGGGTGACTGAACTCCTCCTAGCAGTTCGTCGCCCCAGCCAAGAACAGACCCTCGCGAGGCTGTTCTTCCTTGTATTGCTCAACATCATCAACCCAAGAGGCAATCCACCACACCACACACTGGAGTAGGATATTACACCACAACGGTGGCCCGAACCAGTATAAACCCTGTGTCTCTTGTGCTGTTCTTTCCATAGCTTAGATCTTAGCGAGGCGGAGGGGTGCAGGTAGGTAGAAGGCGAAATCTCCGCGCACACCCCAGTGTTCGAACCTCAAGGGTCTGCCGGAACCCGAAATCCGACATTTGGCGCGCCAGGTAGGAGTGCGCCGGAATTCGTCTTCCACCACCCTGTTCTCCTCTGACCATCGCGTCCATGTCTGACGCTCGTCAGGCCCGCGTCGAGCGCCGGGCCACTCTCGCCTCCCGTGTCGCCCAGACGGCTCCTGTCGGCGGGCGTCCTCGCTGTTCCCCGTCACCTGCCATCAACGCCGCCACCGGCCTGGCGGGGGACGAGCAGCAAGCGTCGTCTCAGCATCCGTCCGTGCGGCAAGACGGCCGCACTGCTACTCCCTCGCTCACCCCAGCTGGTTCTTCGTCCCGCGCGCTCCGCGCACCCATGGAGGCTCGAGCTGCGCTCATCGCGGCAAATGAGCTCTTGTGTTACCATCCCGTCGACGACGTCTACGAAGAATGGCTCGACCGCGTCGTCGAGCTCGTCCGCGCCACAGGGGGCTCTCCTGCGCCGTCCGTTCCGCTACACCGCACCCCACCCCGCGCGGGTGACGAAACTCCGGGGGCGCCCCAGCCACCTCCTCCTCAAGAAGGCGCCATGGCTCCAAGGCGTGTGGCCCCTGGGCAGAATCCGCTCCGTCAGGTGCCAGCGCGGCAAGAGCAGAGCTGCCAAGAAGTCCCTCGCCCGCAAGAAGCTGCCCGGGCGCTCCCTGCTCCAGCATGCCGCGACCATGCTCCTGCTCCCGCACGTCAAGACCCCGCGCTGCTCCCAACTGCAGCGCATGTGGACATGCAAGACCAAGCTCTCCGTCACCCAAGGCCTCCCGTGGCCACAGCAGGCTGCCGTGCCTTCACCACCGAGCTACGCAGCGTCGCATGGCCCGGCAAGTTCAAGCCAGACCCGCCTCCTCGTTACGACGGCACGGCCGACCCTGCAGAGTTCCTCCAGCTTTATGAGCTGGGCATCGAAGCTGCCAACGGAGACGAGAAGGTCATGGCGAACTGGTTTCCCATGGCGCTCAAGGACGGGGCCCGCACCTGGCTCCTGAACCTGGCTCTAGGCACGATCTCCTCCTGGGACGAGATGCGCACCCGCTTCATCGCCAACTTCCAAGGTACTCGCGACCGGCCACCCGCCGTGAGCGACATGCACTGCATCAAGCAACAACCCGGAGAGACCCTGCAGAAGTACATCCAGCGCTCCAACAACGCACGCCTCAAGATTCCCAAGGTGACCGAGGAGGCCATCATCTCAGCCTTCTCCGACGGCGTGCGTGATGTCAAGATGAAGGAGGAGCTGGTGATGCATGAAGACTTGTGCACTTCCTTGAAGTTGTTCAACTTGGCAACCAAGTGCGCCAGGGCTGAAGAAGGGCGTCTCTCCCTCCTCGAGCTGCCTGCCGCAGACCCAGAAGAGAAGAAGCCCAAGGCCAAGGATGTGAAGCGCAAGGGGGCTGCCGTGCTCGCGGCAGAACCAGACACCAAGCGGGGCAGAGATCAGCCCGAATCTTCCAAGGGCAGTCGGTACTGTGTACCACGACCTCCACACCCACAACACCAATGAATGTCAAGAGCTCCGAGCCGTGCGAGAAGGAAGGATCGGCCATCGCCCCGACCGCGGTGACCGGGGCTACGGTCGAGGAGGAGGAAGGAACGCAGGACGCTGGCAAGACCGCTGCCCACGCCAAGGGTGGTGCGATCGACCTCGCGAGGATCACTGGCAAGACCCGCCTCGCGAGGGAGACTTGAGGGATCAGCCTCGCGAGGATCGCCCGCAAGGCAACGCAGGCCTCCCTCCGCTGCCGCCGTAGCCAAGGAGAAACGAGGACCGCCATCAGGACGAGGGGGCTGGGGGCTTCCAGGAGCCGCGCGCGATCGCCTGCATCCTGGGCGGGGCTCAAGCCCCAGCCTCTCAACACATCTTCAAGCAGTTCGCCCGCGAAGTGAATGCAGTCCTCCCCAAGCTCGAAGCCACGCGCCCTCTCAGGTGGTCGGCGTGCGCCATCATGTTCAGCTCAGCAGATCAGCTCAAGTGTGCGGCCACAGCCGGAGTCCTCCCGATGCTTTGTTCCCCAATCATCAGCAACGCGGTGGTCACCAGGACCCTCATTGATGGTGGGGCAGGGCTCAACGTCCTGTCCGTGGAAACATTCAACAATCTCCAAGTGCCCTACAATTAGCTTCAGCCAACCAAGCCTTTCTCCGGAGTCACCGACGGCTCCACGGTCCCGATTGGGCAGGTCCGCCTCCCTGTCACCTTCGAGGCACGCGACAACTACCGCACCGAGCTCATCGACTTCGACGTCACCCACATTCACCTGCCGTACAACGCCATCCTTGGGTACCCAGCGCTGGCCAAGTTCATGGCCGTAACTCACCACGGCTACAACGTCCTCAAGATGCCAGGAAGTGGCGGAGTCATCACGGTGCCCTGTGAAGAGAAGGACGCGGTGTATTCCCTGGAACGAGCCTTTCAGGCCGCATCACTGGAAGACCCGGATCACGGAAGCAGGAGGCTTCCCAAGACCGCCCCCAAGAAGAAGAAGACATCGTCCGACCCGGCCCCTCAGGAGGCAGGCCCCTCAGGGCCCGTGCCTGCCCAGGGGGAACCTCCTTCCATCGCATAGGAAAGCACGCCCGGCGCCCTCCTCAGGCAGGGCTCGGGGGCTCTCCCCTGGAGGGCCACCGACCTAGCTAAGGTCACGAGGGAGGCGCTTGGGCACCACATGGAGGCGTGTTCCGAAGCACGTTTCCCTCAAGAAGGAGTAAGGCAAGGAGAGCCAGACCCTCAGGAGTTCGTCGGCAAGGCCATTCAGGAGCTACAGGAGTCAAGAGTCATGAAAGGCAGCCGCCGCCTACCAGCTGTGGCTCCCCATCCAGGCGAGGATGGTGGGCTGCGTGTCTCCATCGACATACCAGGGCTCAATCGAGTCGCCTCTCTGGAGCGCCTCTGGCCCTCGCGAGTGGGGCGCTGCGAAGGTCCACCCCATAGCTACGTTCGCATGCCTTACGGCTTGCCGAACGCGGCTGCCACATACCAGCGCCACATGAGGGGTATCATGGAGGCTCAAGAGGCCAGGCGTTCCGCAGCCCTGGCGGAGATGGAGATGGTCCACGAGGAGCCACCAGCGCCTCCGGAGCCTCCCGAGGCCCCTGGGCCTAGGGGCTCGTGAGGATCGGCTTCCGCGGCCCACCGAGTTTGCTACACCAACACTCCTTCATCCTCAACATCATCAGGTGACATCTTTCAAGTCTCATTTCCAGCTGGGAGCGCCCCCCCCCCCAGGGCTGCATTATTCCCAGGCCGCGTGGGTCCATCCATGTGGCATGTATCCCTTTTATTTCATGTTGTTAGCTTACCTTGTTGGGGGCGCCCCTCGGGCTGTATCATCCCCCAAGTCGCTCGGGCCAGACCCAGCGGCATGTATCCCTTTTGCGTTTATTTCCGGCTATGCGTTCGACCCACCATGCTTGATTATTTGATGCCTGTCCACGGCACCTCTTCTTCTCCAAGCCAACCACTTGCACGTTAAAGGGGGGGGGGTACCTAAGCATCACGACTCAGGGCTCTTACTAGCTCTCCAGCCCTCACCCTCTGGCCTTGTCCACGACATCGCGACCTGGCATACCAGCGACGGCTGAGACCAGCTTGAGGGCCGGGACTCGAGGACGTAGAGTGCCGGCATGTAACCAAATTTGCAGGGACACATCACAAGATAAGGCCCAGTGCCAGGCGCAACCCGCCTAGAGGTAGGGCCCTGCGAGTCCCGCGCTGGCTCACGGGTGCCCAGATACACCTCGCCAGGCCCTACCATGCCAGCCACGTGTCAGGGCGGGGCTGTACATGCCCCGGGGGCTCCTCTCGGAGGGGAGCCCCCTCCCACGTACCAGTGGAAGCACCATGCTCCGCGCTGGCTGACGACACTGCCGAGGAGCGGCTATGCTCGTACACATACGGAAGCGCTATGCTCCGTGCTGGTGATAAACAACTGAGGGAGGCCCCCGGGCCGCATCAACCTCAGGGAGCCCAGAGCTCAGTGTCTAGCCTCATCGTAACGCCTCCCCTCGGGAGTGCCGCGCGAGGGGGCTGGGCAAGGGGGCTGCGCCTGGGTCACGCCCAGACGCACGCCACCCAGCCAGGCCCCCCCGGGCCTGGTTCGTCGTCGTCTCTCCCCGAGCGGAGCGAAGGTACGAAGGCCATTTGAGTGTCAAGGGGGACTCCTGAGCATCGTGACTCAGGAGCCTAACTTGTCACGTAGCCCCTCACTCCTTAGTTCTGAAAGGCTAACGGCGGTTGAGATATGCGCGCGGCCGGGCTCTGCAGACGTAGAACGGTAGATCCACCCACATCACACCTCCCTACTTGCTGTTCGTGTGCCAAGGGGGCCTCCTGAGCATCGCGACTCAGGAGCCTAACTTGTCACGTAGCCCCCCACTCCTTGGTCCCGTCCTGGTTTCCGGTCGGGGCTAACGGTGGCTGAGGTATGCGCGGGGCCGGGCTCTGCCGGCGTAGAACATAAGCAAGTAGGAAGGAAAAGCGTAAATTTCAAGGAATTCAAAAGCAAATATTACAGTCCACATTGTTATCTCAATGCCAAACGCAAGTTTAAACACCTCCCCGAGGCATGATACATGTGCAGGAATTAAAGGCAGGACAGGAGCCACAACGGAGTCACTTGTCGGCGGTGGAGCAACGCGGAGTGGGTTCGCCTCATGGAGCAGCGGGGTCGGCAGCACCTTGCTTCGGCTTGGTGCTGAAGGCCCGGAACTTCCCCAGCAGAGCCTCCGCGTGACCCTTCACAGCCTTGGCAGCGGCAGCGGCACGCTCGCCGCTTACTGGCTCCAACAGGCTGTCGAGGTCGACGCCGGGATCGCGAAGGTAGATGTGTGTGAGGACCCGCGTCAGCGCTGTAGAAGACAGGACACGCGCCTCGGCCTCGGCCGTGGGGCCAAGGCCAAGGGCGACATCTTCGAGAGCGCGAACTAGGAAGGGAAGCAGCTTGGCGGGGCCATCCTTGGCGCCAGCCAACGGGCTCTCCAGGCCGTTGTCGTAAAGCGTCCTCAGCGAGGAGCGAGCCTTCGCCTCCATCTCCGTGAAGGCCACGCGGTCCTCGGCAAGAACCTGGGCCTTGTCGTCCAGCTCGACCTTCCTCGCCCCCAACTCCTGCTCCAGCGCGCCTAGGCGGTCACGGCGCCTCCTGAGCTTGACCTCCCTCTCCTTGACGGCTGCCTCGCGAGCCTTCATGCCTTCTTCCTGCTCTTGGCGAACGCGGGCCTCTTTCGCGAGCTGGTCCCGCAGGCCTTGCAGCTCGTCCTCCAGCACCTTGCAGCGACAACGGACGTCGACCACCTCCCCCAGGGCTGCGTCACGAGCAGCCTTCGCCTCAAGGACGGCCTGCCTCTCCTCATCGCAAGCCGTCGAGGCCTGGACCAGCGCTGCCCGAATCAAAGCGTCGGAGCGAATCCATCCTGAAGCCGGCTCCAAGCGCCCGACCACCAAGCGAGGGTCGGCGCCAAGAAGATCCTGCCGCAGCTGGTCCAGCTCAGCAGCAGCACGATTCAGGACGGCAGGAGGAGCCAGAGAGACAGAAGTCGGTGGAGTAGGAGGAGAAGGCGGCAGCGCGACCACAGCATCCTGAGGCGGAACTTGCTGCGCCCCAACGGCTGAAGTGGCGGCAGCAGGCAAAGGCACCTCGGGAGTCACTTGGGCCATGGGAGCTGAGCTCGCCCCAACCGGCTCAGCCAGGCCTCGCGAGGACGAACGAGCAGGAGAAGCCCGTGTGTCATAGTCACCTTCCTTCGCGGGCAGAGGCGCTGCCATGGATGGAACCTCAGGAGCTCCCTTCGGCTTCTTTGCTGCGGGCGCCAGCCTAACCAAGAGATGCGGACATCAAGCCTCAGAAGCAGAACAAGAAATAAAGACAAGAATCAAGAGCTTATGGGTCGTCGCCAGTGAGCTCAAGCGGCCTCCGGCCAAATTTGAACCCCGAAAGCCGGCTGGAAGGGTCAATCTCGGGAAGCTTGGAAGCGGAAGGCGCGTCTGCGGTCCGCCTCGGGGCCGGGACAGACCCGCGGGAGATCATCCCGGTCCTGTCCTTCTTCCGGATGAGGGGCAAGCTCCTGCCGTCCTGCTCGTCCTCATCCTCGTCGTCATTGCTCGGAGAGAGGCGGAGAACACGGGACTTGCGCCGGGGGAGGGGAGCCCTCGACTCTCCGTCAATCGCCTCAGAGTCAGGCCCTTTTCCCCGCTCCCCTCCTTCCTCCTCTTTGCTGGAGTGGTCGGAGGACACGTCCACCGATTCCCTGGGAGTTTCCACGGGCACGGGCCCGTCCCCGTTGAAGACGGGCATGGACTCCACTACCTGCTCCCAGTCGTCGCGGAGGAACAAGGGCGTAGGAGCGCCCTCCAACCTCTCCACATCGCCCCCGACCAGAGATTGGAGGACCCGCAACCAGATCTTCGTCGGCCAAGGCCACGGGGCTCAGATGGGGCCTCCACATCGGAAGTGAGTACTGCCGAAGCGGAGCCAGCTGGTGCTCCAGGAATTCCCTCAGCAGCGACGCGCCGGTCAGCTTCGCCGCCGCCATGTTGGCCGGCCTCAGATCCGCGTCCATCTTCTCCAACACCAGCTTCGAGCGGGGGTCCGCGAGCTCCGCTCGACCCCAATCGCTGGAGCTCGTGGGTTGCTCCGTGGGCAAGATCAACCGAGGGTGGATGCGCCTAGCATCTGCCAAGACCCACTTGCTCCTGAAGCCCTCAATCCTTTTCCCGGGGTTCGAAATGGCAATGGCGCCACCGTATGCGATGAAGCTCACGCACGCGGAAGCAGGACCGCGAGAGGTCCGGAGGTAGAAGTAGTGGCGCAGCAAGGCCACTGAGGGCTGCACCCTACATGAGCCTCGCAGTAATAGGCGAAGATTGCCAGAAGAAGGACGGAGTTGGGGTGGAGATGCAGAGCCTGTAGCTTATAATGGCGGATGACAGAGAAGAAGAACTCGGAGAAGGGAGGCACCAGGCCAGCAGCAATGGCGCTTACAAAGAACGGATAGAAGGTGCTCCCTTGGCCCTCAGGGGTGGCGGAGCCGGCCTTGAACACCTTCCCCCCATCGATGCCCTGCACCGTCGCCATCCGGCGCAACCGGGCGAGGCTCGCCTCCGACACGTTCGGCGAGTCCAGGGCAGACGAGTACCAAGCTCCGACCGGGGACTGACGAGGTGCCATGGCTAACTAGGTCACGCGGTCGGAGTAGATCTGGAAATTTTGGAGGAAGGAAGGAGAGGTGCAAGAAAGGGGATCTGAGCAGCAACCGGAGAAAGCAAAAAGCAAAGCCTAGGCAGATGCCGCTCCTTTATCAACTCGCGCGGTTGCTGAGGCGCTCACGTCCAATCAACCGCCACGCGGCGCCCAAGGCCGCAGGCTGTTAGGGCCCGTGGTGCTTCACTCTTGCCCTTTCGCCTCCCTACACGGCCAAGTCTGGGCGCGCCTTGGGCTCGGGGGCTACTGTCGGCATTCTGGGAACGGGGGTCCCCAGACTTGCCTGCCTGCGGCCTGCGGCGTGGCTCAAAGGGGGGCCCAGCACGGCCCATCTTCATTAACACAGACCCAAGACCCTCGCGAGGGGCCAAGCCTCGCGGGGCGGATGACAAGGAGCTTCCTCAGGAACGGCCTCATCAGGCTGGCTCGCGAGGAGGCGGAGAGATCAAGGCGGGGTACCTCACGAGGTGCCCATGATGCAAGCCATGACGACCAAAGGCGCCAGGTGGGCGCCAGCCGCACAGTGTCCTCATTTCCTCTTTGGTTAAAAGTGAGCAAGCGCAGGCGAGAGCATCAAGCACAGGCACCCATTTCGGTGCAACGAGACCAAGACCAGCCCAACGGCAGGGAGGAAGTCATTGTGGAGCCCAGCCAGCGTCACCACCAGAGCCTTTGGCAGGCGAGGACCAACTTTAGTCAGGATAAGTGTACCAGATGTTGCCCTTCAAAGTGGCCAATTGTTGGCGCCCTTCCCGCTCAATATTTGGGAAGAGGCCCAGGGCCTTTGCCTATAAATAGGACTAGCCACCCACAGGGTAGGAAAAATCGGAGAGAGAATCGAGAAGAGAGAGAGAGAAGGGTGACTGAACTCCTCCTAGCAGTTCGTCGCCCCAGCCAAGAACAGACCCTCGTGAGGCTGTTCTTCCTTGTATTGCTCATCATCATCAGCCCAAGAGGCAATCCACCACACCACACACTGGAGTAGGGTATTACACCACAACGGTGGCCTGAACCAGTATAAACCTTGTGTCTCTTGTGCTGTTCTTTCCATAGCTTAGATCTTAGCGAGGCGGAGGGGTGAAGGTAGGTAGAAGGCGAAATCTCCGCGCGCACCCCAGTGTTTGAACCTCAAGGGTCTGCCGGAACCCGAAATCCGACAGATACCACTACTATTGCTGATGAGAATGCTAGGTTGAAGACATTGCTTGAAACAGGGATGTACAAAAGTCTTAAAGGGCATCAGACACTATGTGATGTCCTCAAAAGGCAGATCCTGAACCGAAACCCGAGGAAATAGGGTGTTGGGTTCGTAAGGAAAATGAGTACTGATGGCTCTTACTGGAAACCTGAGCAGTACCCCAAAACCACATGGGTTGCTGCAAAGGAATCTTCAGCAGATCCATCCACTCTATCTAGCTTCACTTGTGCTAACCCCGTTGTCATTGATGAATCCTTTGATGCAAACTATAAACTATTTAAGAATCAGAATGGTGAAGTGTTTGCCAGGTACATTGGTACTAACTGTAGGAATGGACCGCCTATGAAGAAGATCTGGGTGCCGAAAAAGTGTCTGGAGAATCTTCCTGTGAATGTCATCATGACACCACAGGTGAAGAAGACAAACCCTAGAACACAGGCTTCATACGGTCCAAAGGCTTCATATAGACAGAGGAATCACCTGAGTCGCACTAACGCAAATGTTTTGCAGGGAAACCATACTCAGGCCTATGAATATGAGCGTGGTTCATCAAACCGCCATGTTCATAAGACCAAGAACTATTCTGCTTAATCTTATGAGTACTATTGTCTGCCTACAAGACTGTTTGCTAGGGCTCCAAAGCCAAAGTTCTCAGATGCTGCACTTAGACTTATTGCTTCTAAGCCACCCTTGAAGATGTGGGTGGCTAACAAAGCTTAACTTTCTTTTCCAGGGAAGGGTCTCCAGCAGAAAACCAAAATCGTCTGACGCTATTGCTGGGGACCTTAAACATCTTGTAGGGCGCAAGATCAAATGCCCAAATGGTCTTATTATGTACTTCGTTCCTGAATCGCTTGCTACTCTCCCTATCGGTCCTAATCTGGATCTAAGCTTTCATAACCCACTGGTTCGTCAAATGTTTTTGCTTCACAATTCTCTTCGTGAAGCCTATCCCCCTAACTGCAATGTAGGGTACGACACCAGCGTCTTCAAAATGGATTATTGATAGTGGGTGTACCAATCACATGACTGGCAAAAGAAGCCTTCTTATGGACTCAACCTTACGTCCATTCGACAAGAGTCACATCACATTTGCTGACACTGGTAAAAGTGAGGTATTGGGTCTAGGTAGAGTTGCAATCTCAAAGGATCAACACATGGATAAAGTTATGCTTGTTGAATCCCTTGGCTTCAACTTAATGTCTGTCTCAATGCTTTGTGATTTGAACATGATCGTAATGTTTGGAAAATATCGCTGCCTTGTTCTAATGGAATCTGACAAGTCTTTAGTGTTTGAAGGGTATCGGAAAGATGATTTGTATGTGGTAGATTTCTCAGCAGGACCATAGCTTGCGGTATGTCTTCTAGCAAAAGCTTCAGAATGCTGGCTCTCGCATCAGAGGCTAGGGCATGCTGGCATGAGGAACCTCCACACCCTTGCAAATAAGAAGCATGTCATAGGCATCGAAGGCGTCAAGTTCAAGAAAGATCACTTATGCGGTGCCTGTGAAGCAGGAAAGATGACGAGGGCCAAACATCCCTCGAAGACAATCATGACAACTACTCGACCCTTCGAACTGCTCCACATGGATCTTTTCGGTCCCACTCATTACTCAACTCTTACTACTACTGCTTGTCTCTATGGCTTTGTCATTGTTGATGATTATTCTAGATATACTTGGGTGCACATAATCCTCTACAAGACTGAAGTGCAGGATGTCTTCAGACGCTTCGCCAATCGAGCAATGAACAACTATGGCGCCAAGATAAAGCACATCAGAAGTGACAATGGCACTGAATTCAAGAACACTGGCCTTGATACATATCTTGATACTTTGGGCATCACACATGAATTCTCAGCTCCGTACACTCCACAGCAGAATGGCATCGTCGAATGCAAGAACAGAGCACTCATTGAGATGGCCCGAACGATGCTAGATGAATACAAGACTCCAAGAAAATTCTGGCCTGAAGCTATTGATACTGCATGCCATACAATCAATCATGTTTATCTTCACAAGCTTCTGAACAAGACATCTTATGAGCTCCTTACTGGCAAGGAGCCAAATGTCAGTTACTTCAGAGTATTTGGCGCCAGGTGCTGGATCAAGGATCCACATCACACTTCAAAATTTGCACCAAAAGCACATGAGGGTTTTATGCTTGGATATGGAAAGGATTCGCACTCCTACAGAGTCTTCAATCTCTTTCATTATAAAGTGGTTGAAACAGTGGATGTGCGGTTCGATGAGACTAACGGTTCACAAAGAGAGCACCTACCAAATGTGCTAGATGAAGTTCCATCCAGCGAATCAATCAAACTAATGGGAACTGAAGAAATCATACCCTCTGAAGCTCAACCTAAAGAGGAACTTATCATATCCGCACCTGATCAACCTGAAGACAATGCTCAGCCTGAAGACAATCCTTCTAACAATGACAATGATCAACAAGAGCAAAACCTTCGCCCTGTACATCCTCGTGTTGCCAATGAAGTGCAGATTGAGAGAATAATTGATAGCATCAATGCACCCTGTCCGCTCACTCATTCAAGGGCAACACAGCTAGCAACTTTCTGTGGGCACTTCGCATTCGTCTCAATAACAGAACCCAAGAAAGTTGAAGAAGCCTTCATGGAACCCGAATGGATTCAAGCCATGCAAGAAGAGCTTCAACAGTTTGAGCTGAATAATGTATGGGAACTGGTTAAGTGTCTTGATCCTCAGAAGCACAATATAATAGGCACCAAATGGATATACCGCAACAAGCAAGATGAGCATGGTCAAGTTGTCAGAAACAAAGCTCGTCTCGTTGCTCAAGGATATACTCAAGTGGAAGGAATTGACTTCGATGAAACATTTGCTCCTATGGCTCGACTTGAAGCCATACGCATACTCCTGGCCTATGCAAATCATCATAACATACTTCTATATCAAATGGATGTGAAGAGCGCTTTTCTCAATGGCAAGATTGAAGAAGAAGTGTATGTTGCACAACCGCCTGGCTTTGAAGATCCAAAACATCCTGACATGGTATACAAGCTCAACAAGGCACTGTATGGCCTCAAACAAGCCCCTCGGGCTTGGTATGACACACTCAAATACTTCCTGAAGAGCAAAGGCTTCATACCTGGCTCCCTCGACCCCACTCTCTTCACAAAGACATATGATGGTGAACTGTTTGTGTGCCAAATATATGTGGATGACATTATCTTCGGCTGCACCAATCAGAAGTACAGTGAAGAGTTTGGATATATGATGCAAGAGCAATATCAGATGTCCATGATGGGAGAGCTGAAATTCTTCCTCGGTCTTCAAATACGACAACAATGCAATGGCATCTTCATATCTCAAGAGAAGTATCTCAAAGATTGCCTGAAGAAGTTCGGTATGCAAGACTGCAAAGGCTTCACGACGCCAATGCCAGCCAAACAGCATCTGGGTCCCGACGACAATGGTAAAGAGTTCGATCAAAAGGTATACCACTCCATGATTGGTTCTTTACTTTATCTATGTGCATCTAGGCCAGATATTATGCTTAGTGTTTGCATGTGTGCTTGATTCCAAGCGGCACCAAAGGAGTCGCATCACTTAGCTATGAAGCGAATTCTTCGATATTTGGCTCACACCCCAACTCTAGGACTATGGTATCCAAAGGGCTCAGAGTTTGATCTGGTTGGATTCTCGGATGCTGATTATGCTGGTGACAAGGTGGATCACAAGTCTACATCAGGCACATGTCATTCTCTGGGACGATCACTTGTATGTTGGTCTTCAAAGAAGCAGAACTGTCTATCTCTCTCCACTGCTAAATCTGAATACATTGCTACTGGATCTTGCTGTGCTCGGCTTCTGTGGATGAAGCAAACACTCAAAGACTATGGCATTCATCTAAAGCAAGTGCCACTCTATTGCGACAATGAAAGCGCCATCAAGATTGCCAACAACCCAGTTCAGCACTCGAAGACAAAGCACATTGAGATTCGTCATCACTTTCTCAAAGATCATGTTGTGAAGGAAGACATTGATATCATACACGTCAGCATTGAAGAGCAATTGGCTGATATCTTCACCAAGCCCTTGGATGAGAAGAGATTTTGCAAGTTACGATGTGAGCTAAATATCTTGGAATCCTCAAATGTCCTATGATCAGGCACACATCCTAACACTTATGCATATTGATGACTTAGATGTGCAACACATGAAGTAAAGTATATCTTCAATCAATGAAGACATACATTCTAAGTGTGAATACATTAATGTGGAATTTGACTTCGGAGCGCCACGATAATTGTGCGCCATGTCTGGGTCTAATACTTCCTATACGGTGGGTAATGCCACCACCAAAGGTTCTGTTTGAAGTATTTCACTCATGGCGTTACATTTGCTATGTCTTCACATTTGGTTTGGCTTCAATCTCAACATGTCTTCATGATTATCTTCGCTATGTTGATTATATATATATATATATACTAGTGTTCTGTCCTCTACAACATTCACTTATAGCTATGTCTTCTTGTTGAATCTTTTGAACTAAGTGAATGTGATCGGACCCTAACCTCTCTATGCTTTCTATCACAAACTCTATCTCTCCAAATCATATGCATTCTATTGAAACTGTCAAATGTCTTCTCTACGTCCTTGTCAACGGAAGATACAGAGACAAACATTAAGTCCGTTTTCAATGCTCATTCCTTCACCTGAAACCCGGAGAAGTGGGAACGACCACCCGACAATCCAGGCATGCGTGGGACGTGGAACAACCTCCGACATGCTGCATGATGGCCACGTATTCCTCAGATGTGAATCTCCAGGGGCACCTGTGTAATAACACTGAGCCGCCCCTGTACCTATAAATACATGCCTTACCGCAGTCATTATCTCTTCTTCCACTCTCGCACGAACCCTAGCGCCACTGCTAGCCCTCGACGACACCGACGACGAAGCGCTTCGCTGCCGCAACCTCTCCGACGCCGTCTTCACGCCGACTGCGGACATCGTCTTCTCCGCCGTCGCCGTAGGTGTCCTCCGTCGCCAAGTTAGGGCACGGACGATCGAACTGCTCGGCCTCCTCTTCCACTCCGTCTAGCAGTTCTTCGTGTGGTAAATAAAACTTCCTTTTTACGGCCCCTTTGATCCGATAGCTTCGTCACTTTCTACCACAAGTAGTTTCTATTCACACAAGTTGGATCTCTTTCATACTGCATCTCATAATGTGCCTAGTATATTCACTTATGCTTCACAAAGTAGTTAGATTCCTCACTTGTACTGATCCATGGATTCGTACAAATCTGGAACCAACTCCTTATCTATGAGTGAATATCTTCTTACGATGAGGTCAATGTCTTCTAAACTGATTTATCTTCAAAATCTTCTGAGAATGCATATGACCTCTTCCCCTTCCCTTGCACCTTAATGCTGTCACAGGTACATGTCCGTGGGAGAATCCCTTGGTTCTCATAGTCTGCATTCATTTGCAGAATTCTTACAACATCATATAAATTCTCCCGAAGCCAGTTCCTGTTTGTCCAGCAAGCGAAAGCCTTTGAAGCCTTTGAACGTATTGAAGCCTTTCAGTTTAAAGTTCATGGCTTCAGAGAAATCTGCAAGGAAGGGAGGCAGATAGCGTCGTGAGGGAACATTAAGAGATTTGCCTGATGACCTCTCAGAACTTTACAAGACAGATCCTAAAGAGGATTATAATCAGCACAAGACCCGAATCCAGTGGATTCAAAGATATTGGGTAGAACAGTGGTACAAATACAGATTCGTGACCAAGGAATATGCTGAGAAGAGTGCTATCAAAAGTCCTTGGGGTGATATTCTCTTCCGAGGCCTTCTACCCAAGAACAAAGCTGAAGCTATTGCTCAGGGTTTCTATCCGTGTATGGTCCGTGGACCTCAGCCTGAAGATGCCGACCCATCATCATTGCTATGGTGTCGTGATGATAATCTCTTCAAGAGGAACTTCCAGCACGCAAAGGCATCGGCCAAGGAAAACAAGAAGTCATTGGGACTAGACTTCAACCCTAGTCCTTCTGCTCCCCGGGCTGACGGCACACGCGATGCAGAACCCAATGTCACCGGTCCTTTCTACAACCTTGAAGGTCTCATCACCCACATCGTGGTTCAAGGGACTGCCGTGAATGAGCCTGCAGATGACGCTGAATCAGATGAAGCGCCTGCAGCGTCGAAGCCAAAGAAACTGAAGCAGCCAAAAGCTTCAAAGCCTGCCTCTGCACCAAAAATCTCACGGGCGAAGCCACTGGCCACTACACCTCCTGAAGACAGTGTGCAGTCTGAAGATTTGTCATGCATCTCCAAGTCCCAGAAGGTCAAGATGCCTCTGCCACACACCGGCCAAGAACTGACTGCTGCTGCTATTCTGCGCAACGATGCCATTGATATGTTCAGTGATGAAGATCTTGCAGATGACGCTCTTGAGCAACTGATCAAGAGCAAAGAAGAAGCAGAAATCTTCAATGATCTGCCTCTCTTTGACGTGGCAATCATCCACAACTTCATTGATGAGTGGTCTGACACGCCCAATCTCAGCTTCGAAGATCTGCAACTTCCCATTGGCCTCAGCGTCGCCTTCCATGGCACCATTGCTTCAGAATTAGCTATCGCCCAGCGCATTGTTGAACTGAAGCAAAAGATTGACTATGTAAAGGCTTAGTTTAAGAAGCATATGGCCAAGCTCAGCGTGCAAGAGGTGAAAAACTTCAAGATTATGCTACACGAGCTCAAAGAAGCCTTTTCAAGAAACGTGCAGAAGCTTAGGGTTCTCGTGAGCGCATGAAGAGCCTGGCTGACAAATGTGTGCAAGCCTACAATGAGGCTGAGAAGCACAAGGCCCTTGGGCATCCTGGCATCGACCCCAGGATGGCTGCAAAGAAGAAGAAGAAGAAGCCCTCTATGGCCGAACCCAACGCACCAAGGCAGGAAGCAGATCCCATTGTCTTCCCAACTAGCATGACTGGCTTGAAGCCAAAGGCCCGGTCAACCGCTTCAGAGCTGAAGAAGACGAGGACTGCTGAGGCAGAAGCCAAAAAAGAGGAAACATCCTGAAGCCTCTGCTACTGCTCCCTCCAAGAAGAAGCGGAAGACCAAGAAGGAACGGGCTGCTCCCACAGAGCCCTTGGTTGTTGAACCCATCTCCATGGTTCACCTGACGCTGAACATCAGGAGCGTCAACTGACTGTCCATGAGCCTGCTTTCACAGAGGCTCATGAAGCTGAAGACTTTCCAACAGCTGATCCCATCGCTGCTAAAGACATTGGTCACCATGACCATGTTGAAGATGATGCAGTTCTTCCTCAGCTCGAGCACCAACAGGTATCATCGCCTGTGCTAACGCACAGCGAGCTCATCAGCATTGGTCGTCCTCTGACGCCAATTGCTTAGGATGCATCATGGGCTGATCACCCACAAGCACAAGAAGAAGAAGACTTTGAGGCCCAGCCAACTCCAACTCCACAAGCGTCGCCAGCATTACGCAGGCTTCACAAAGGACCAAGGCCTCCAGTCTCTGAGTCTGAAGCTAATACTGCTGAAGACATTCCGGCTGCATCAGCTGATGAAGAAGAAACCCCAAAAGATGCTACTTCCCCGTCCCACCAAGAAGCTGTTCTCGAGGAGAACGTGACTGTGACCGACCCTCCAGCTCGTCAAGTGGAGGTTGAGAATCTTGAGGCTGCCACCGATGCCACTGACGCTGTCATGGCTGAAGCCAATGTGGAGCCTTCACCAACCCAAGCACCAGAAGTCAGCGAAGCCACTGATGCTACTGCTTCTATTCCTGCGCCTGCTGCTGGTCCTCAGTTTGACTATGATGTTGAGCATAGACCTTAGGTACAAAAACCAATCCCAAGATTGCCCAAGTTTCCAGGTCCTGCATCAGCACCTGGATCCTTCAATGTCAATGGCTTCAAAACAGACAACACTTTCTTCAATAGCTCCAGGAACCCCTACTCAAGGGAAAGAATATCTTCTGATCGGTTCTGGAGCTATCTGCAGTGAAGTTATTACTCCTGCATTCTATACAATCAAGGTCGCATCTTCCCACATAAGAGTCTTGACATTGAAGCAATAGCTGGTCTGCCTTGTCTGGAAGAAGCTCTGGATTGCTTCAAAGAGGTTGGATTGCTGCCGTTTGTCACCGACCAAGAGCACTGGAATGAAGAGTTGCTACTCCAATTCTATGCCACACTTCACATCCATAGGTACAACAGAGATCCAAAGACTTGGGTCCTGGAGTGGATGACAGGAAATGTTCATCACGGAGCCAAAGCCTTTGATATCATTGAGCTCACTAGTCTGCCCACTCCTGGCGATCTCTACGAACCTGGCTGTCAGCTTCACAGTGAAGCTATGGAGAGCATCTTTCAGAAGCCTGAACCAAACATGAGTCAGATGCTCAGTATGATGAAGCCATTGCCACACGATGCTGCATATCCTAAGGAGTTCCTTGCTGAAGACCTTGAGTATCTGCCAAGGACTATTTATCACATCATAAGGCGAACTCTCTGGCCCATCAAAGGAGATTCTCCACATGCCAAGCTAGAAGGTGCAATGAATACTTTGTTCTTCTATATTCTTCATGGCAAATGTTTCAATGCACAGGACTTCTTCATCCGCCAACTTGCTGCATCAGGCTCTGATTTTTTGGCTTGAAGTTCTACGCTCCATGGATAATGCGGCTGATTAAACTCCACTCCGCTATCTCATATCAGCCATCTTCTCACAATCATCGGATCTTTCTGCCTGATGTGGATATGTCTGTTGAAGCCATTTATCCTGAGCCTGCCAAGGGACCTCTAAGTCTTCAGAATGCGGAGCATCAAAGTTTTTCTCAAAACATTGAAGGAGTTGAAGCAGTCACTCGTGTGTATCCTTTGGCTGGAACTACACGTGCACCACATCCTGCCCTTACTGAAGCCACCGATAGCACAATTGCCGAACGACCCAAGAAGCGCACTTGTGTTCTCAATGACCGAGAGCTTCTGGTGGCTCTTCATCAGAAACAGGATAGGCATCATGACTGGCTGAAGCGCCAAATGCAAAGCCTCTTGGTGGATGTCAACCGCATTCGCAATCTTGCCACCAAGAATGCCTTTGTTGCCCATGAAACCTCTTGACGCACATGGAAAGGGCTGACGCTGATGTGCTCTAAAGATGATCTTCAAGAGGATGGCTTCTCTGAATGATTCATGTTTGACTCCACACCTCCTCGAAGGGCAGTGCTGCGACGAACTCCATCTCTTGAAGACTCTGAGTTCTCTTCCTCTGCTGCAACTGTGAATGCCAGAGTGATCGAGGATGAAGACGATGCTACTTCACCATCACCTCCTTCAGCACGCGTCGACACTGCTCCAAGTTCTTCTGCACCGCCGAAGACCACCGACGACCCTGCTGCTTCACCTACTCTTCATGGGAACGAGTAGATGCTCTCTGTCTTCAAACCTTTTTGGTCCTTACTGACAAAAGGGGGAGAAGCATAAGAGTTTGATAGTCTTCAAGCGGGTCCATATGGGCGGTTGCTTTATATTTTGCTTCGTGTTTACAACTCTCGTTTTGATACATTTGGTTCTTTGAGTTGTAACACTTAAACTCGATGGTCATCTGCTACTTATTTGCCACTTTGTGATGCGATGATAAATTCTGCATGTGCGACGATAAATTCCGCACATAGATCATTTTGCAGACGTCCATTTTCCATTATGCATGTCATTATCTTCACATACCTTCACATGCATAGTGGATTGTCATCATAAGTTGAAGAGGATCTCCCCAAGCACAACCTGCCATGTGCATCTGCATTCCAAAAGTAAATTACTTATATGCACAACTTCAGGGGGAGCCCTCACAGCTTATGAAGACAATTCACTATCCTCTTACAATTTCACATATTATATTCCCTGTTGAAAACTTCAACTAGTTTGTCATCAATCACCAAAAAGGGGGAGATTGTAAGTGCATCTAGTGCCACCCCTAGTTGGTTTTGGAGTATTGACGACAAACCTAGTTGAGGGACTAATGTGTTTGTGAGAATTGCAGGATAACACAGGTAGAAGTCCCTCATTGATTCGGTTTTCCTACCAGAGATGACCCCTAAAAATGTATGAAGACATTGATGTCAAAGGAGGTTTATGAAGATATTCTCATTGAAGACTATGACAAGAGAAGACATCGCATGAAGCCTATGGAGCTCGAAGACTTAGATCTTTCGTAGTTCAGTTTCTTCTTTGTTGAGTCATAGGAACCACCGTACTGTTAAGTGGGGTCCAAGAGAACCAGTCAGAATGACTGAAGTGATGCTTAACCAAAACCTATGTCTTCGAGTGAAGACTATGAGAGCGAATCTTGTCCAGAGTCGGACAAGTCAGCTTTGCTTGTAGCCCAAGTAAAGTTGCCGTGTGAGTTTGAAATCTAACCGTTGGAACACGTGTCAGTTCCTTAGTGACCCAGGGTCATTTCAGACAAATCAGGTCGGGTTGCCTAGTGGCTATAAATAGCCCACCCCCTACAACCATAAACGGTTGGCTACTCAGAGTTAGAGTACGGCTTTTGTCGTTTGAGAGCAACCCACCTCGAAGCCTTTGAGAGAGATTTCCTTGCGAGGATAAAGCCCTAACCACCCAGATCCAAAGAGTGTTAGGCATCACTTAAGTCTTCTTGTCCGTATGATCTGAAGACTTATTACACTTGAGGACTGTGAATCCTCCAGCCGGTTAGGCGTCGCGTTCTGAGCATCCAAGAGTCATTGTGGATCACCGGTGAACGAAGTCTGTGAAGGTTTGGGAGTCTACCTTGAAGACTTACCAGAGTGATTGGGCGAGGTCTGTGTGACCTTACCTCAAGGGGAATACGGTGAAGACTGGGTGTCCTGAGCTGCGTGTTCAGGACTGGGTGTCCGGGACTGTGTGTCCTCAGGTTTAAATACTTAGCCGCCCTAACCAGACATACAGTTGTCACAGCAACTGGAACTGGTCCAACAAATCATTATCTTCAACGAGTCACTGGTTTCATCCTTCCCTTCCCTTTACTTACTGTTGGTCCTTGTGAAGTCATTGTATGATTGCACTATCTTCTGTCTTCACTAAGTGACTACGTGTTCTGTTTGGCTTCATAATATCTTCCTACCTGATCCTTACTACATTGGTGCTATTAGTCATTGTGCTTTCACTTCATTGAATACATGACTATGGTTTGCCTAGTGTAGTCTACCTTCCGCTGCATGGTAATAGGTTTATCTCTATCGTTTGTCTTCAAAACTTCCACGTTTTGAAGACTTTCATAAAAATCGCCTATTCACCCCCCTCTAGTCGATATAACGCACTTTCAATATAGATATACAGAGTAGAGAGTAGAGATTTTGGTTACCAAATCTCATGCGTGCAATGCACGTGTAGCTTACTAGTTGGTTACCAAATCTCATCCGGGTTTGGCACGAGCTCGTACTGCGGGAGCACCACAAGGTCTGTCGCAGGAGTTACATTTCCCTCTCGGGGCCGATGGGACCGAGCTTCAGTAGCTTAGTGCACCGTCCTGTGAGTCAATAACATGCTGACCTTAAATGCGGCTGGCCCACATGTCATTCTCATGGCGGTGGCGTCGTTCGCGACTCACTCATTCGAGATGAATCGGCCGGTGGTGGCGTGGCCGTGGCGAGGGTGCCACCGCTGGGCGTCGAGGCGTTACGAGGCGTAGATGGCCACACCGGCGGGTACTACCAGTAGTACAGAAGTACTCCAGCTGAGGATTGATGCCCGGGACGAAATGTGTCACAGCCGCTGGATGAAAATTCGATGGTGCGGGAATACGGATTGGAGCAGGCAAACCGCGTCCAATCGGGTGTGGCTGTCATAGAAAGTTGATGGTCGCCACAGTTCAGCTCGCCCGCATGTCATGCACACAACTGCAGAGGAGCGGTCGGGCCAAGAGGGATGAGGTGCACATCGGGGGACGTCGTGTCGCGGGTTGGAGCGGCGTCGTGGGAATCGCGTGTGGGTGTGGCAGTGGTAGAAACAAGAAACGTGATGGTCGTCGTGGTTCAACTTCCATGGACAAGTTGTCATGTCTGCTGACACATGCATTGCATACCGCTCGCTGCAAGGAGCAGTGGTAGAGAAAACTTGTTCCAAAGATACCATTTTTCCGACAAAATTCTCGAGATATCATTAGTTTTTACACATGGGATTACTCCTGCAAGGGTCAATCACAACAGGTGTTTTGTAAAAAAATGCATCTGGATGTTCCCTGCAATGCACAGGCATCTTGCTAGTTATAGAAGAAGGCCACAAGGGCATATTGCCGCAGGGTGTGCCACCGACCCAAACTCAATTTTTTAGACGATTAGGTGCACCGGATGCCGTGCCACGCTACAAAATGTTAAAAAACAGCTCCAAATTTTTTAACACATGTTATCTTCAAACCATCAAAACAGCCCGAGGAATATATTTTGAGTGAAGCATGATTTACTTTTACTGATATATGTATATCAAAACTAGAATGTTTATATTTCAAGACCATGAACAAGTATTATTCTACTACTTTGGATCCATTGCAACACACGAGCCAACACATTGGTAGTAGTAGTCTCTATCTGTATCTCTACTCTACCCTTATAAAAAACATAGTTGTTGATGATGCTGTCCCTACCATCCTGCAGTATAGGCCGTCCGATTTATATCTGACGGATAGGAAGGAAACTGTGGCAATTTTGCAAAAAAAATACCCACACCCCTCTTATACTAGCAAGATGCCCGTGCGTTGCACGGAACATCAAGATCTTGTGGGAGAAAAGGATGAACAAAGGAAGGCCTTATCTGCAAATGTGGAGAGGAGTGCGGGTAAATTGTTATAGTTTCCTTCCTATCTGTTAGATATAGATCGGACGGCCCATATTGCAAGATGGCAGGCACACCATCATCACCAACTCTGCTTTTTTATAGGCCGTCTGATTTATATCTGATGGATAGGAAGAAAACTATGGCAATTTTGCAAAAAGAAACCTACACCCCTCTCCACATTTGCAAATAAGGCCTTCCCTCGTTCATCCTTTTCTCTCACAAGATAAACTACTCATACAAATGCATCTTGATGTTCTATGCAACGCACGAGGATGTTTCCTTGGGGGTCTCTCCAGCATGGCATGGCCATAGTTGCAAGTTGATGGCCCTTGAGATGCCGATGTTGAGGGGCACTCGGATTTTGTCCGATGAGCAGGTAAGATGAGTTTGATCACGTAGTAAATGCATTCTAAAGACTACTTCCGTGTCCATTTCCTAATTCTCCCACTACAAAAAAATACACTTCCGTGATGATACGTGTTTGTCACAGTAGGTCGCATTTTCTGTCATACATGTACATCCATGATGATTTTACGACAGAATCAAGATAGTCATACCTGTGATGTCGTAGAAGTGTTCCATGACATTACCAAAATTATCATCACGGAAGTGTCCACTTCCATGACGATAAATCCCGCGTCACAGAAGTGATTTTGTCAAGGGTGACCGACACGTGGCATCCACCGTAACGGAACGTCATTAAGCTATCGGGTCGGGTTTTGGATCAGATAACCCGTTAACAGCCCCGACCAATGGGGATTTTCCACATGTAAAATCATCATTGGCTGGAGGAAACACGTGTCAGCTCATCGTTGGGACAGATGTCATCCACTCATTGGACAGAAGGCGCCTATGATACGTCGACACGTGGCACGGCCCAACAAAGACCCATTCCTGTGAAAAGGCCGGCCCGTTCGACTTGGTCAAAAGGTGGCGGGCCGGCCCATGTAAAGCCTGTTAACGGCATGTTGGCATATAGCCCATTTACAGCCCGCTAACCCAAGGCCCGTTATGCCCTATTCGAATTAGGCCCAGTAGCATCATCTGGGCCACCCAATATGATTCCAGCCCGTTTTCCCTTCTGGCCCATATATGGCCCATGGCCCTATGTAACTCTTGGCCTATTAACGGCCCATGGTGAAACTGGCCCGTAATGAACAGTGTATCACTTTACACCCATTAATGGCCCGTGGTGAAACTGCCCCGTAATGAACAGTGTATCACGTTATACCCATTAATGGACCGTTATTCTGTTGGGCAGTTTCCAGCCCATGTTATCTTTCGGCCTTCTCAGAGCCCATTTATTCTTGCGCTCATTTCCAGCATTCGTTTACTTACGGCCCATTACTGTCATTTTCTGCTTGTGGGCCAAATTCAGCCTGTGGTTATAGTCGGCCCGTTTGTGGTCTGTTAATACGTTGGGCCATTTTCATAGCGTCATCAAATATGGCCTATTAATGATGGCCAATTATGGCCGGCCCATGAACGGACGATTCCAACTCTAGCCCATTTACGGCCATAATGCGGCCTGTTATTGGCCCATGTTTAGCCAATTGATCATACTGCCCGTATAACGCCCATTGATGATACGGCCCGTAGAAGGCCCATTGTTTCTACGGCCCGTACAAGGCCCACTATTTCTATGGCCCGTAGAAGGGCCACTGTTTCTACGGCCCGTAGGAGGCCCAGTGTCACTACAGTAAATATTAGCCCATGGTTATTATGGCCTAGTTTTAAAAAATAGGTTATTGCAGCCACTAGCAAACCGCGGAAAAAGAACTGCAATGACTACAAGCAAACAAATAAACAAGACAACAAGGAAATAAATAAGAAAGCAACTTACGCTAGGCTATCACGGCTATCACACATATTACACCCACTGGGCATCAAAGCACCATCAGTGCAAATAAACGTGCCGACAAAAGAATATAAAAAAATGAGAGCACTTCAGAAGGCACTAGGCCTGGCCAGGTCGGGCCCCCCCAAACAACTGAAGAAGCTGAGTAGACCTCAGTTGTGTCAATGATAGATGCATCAACACTAGATTTAAGGCATGATGGTGCGCACAGCAGTCCTTTGACATCTTCATTGCATCTTTGACTTCAAGTCGGAGCTGAGCTGAAGCAAGCCTTTCCGCTTTAAGTTGAGACTGAAGAAGTCGAACTGATTGAGGCAGCAACTGCACAGAGGTTGTCTCACACCTGCTGGTGAGTACCTTCAACTCACTCTCTTCATCAAGACAGGACCTTGGGGTCATCTCGCTGTCCTCAAGATGGTTTGGCTCACTATCTTCCCTAAAGTTCTGCCTGGCATAAGAGATACGAGTCTGAAAGAGAAACAAGGAGACATGTAACAGGTTTCGCAATTATATAAGCAAATAAATGGATCTATTTTGCATAAGGAACATGTTTTTACAACTACAATTTGAAACTAGTAGTTGTTGCAAACATCCAATCAGATGTAAACAGCAAAGCAAACAACATTGGAGGAAATGATGCCTATCCAAATCTATACTAGAACAAAGTTTGAAGGCTTGAGAAGGATGAACTTACATTACATGTTAACAGGGGCTGGACAAAGCCCTTCTCCATGTTGATGGAAGGATAATTCAATAAATTCCCCAAAGAAAATTCTTTATAAGCGTTGCCATTATTCTACATTTTGCAAAGAGTAAATATAGATCAAATAATATTGGAAGAAACAGAGGATAATGAAGCTCAGGTGCAGACTGATGATACATAATCAAATAGCAATTAATTAAGTACAGTGTTACAAGGCAAAAGGGACAGAGGTACTGACAAGAGCAATGCAGAGCCCATTATTGTTTTGAGATTGTATGATCCTTTGAGCAAGGAGATTCATCTGAAATTAGTTTTCATACAAGAGAGAAGGTAAGGCACAAGCAGAAATTTAGGAGTTCAAATTTTGAATTGATATCATAGACAGTACCTAACGCTGGGCTCCCAGCAGTTCTAATAGGGGCTTGGCCACTGGAGTAGGGGTAAAGTGTGGTACAGTTGGTCCTGTGTTTTCTGTGGATGCTGATCTATCGGATTTAACATGTATCACTACCTTTTCCAAATACCTAGTTTGTACTCCTTGAGGATCTGCACTCACCCTCTTCGTTTTGTACATCTATTACGAAAGAACAACATTTGACTGGAAAAACATAGTGTGAGGACACATGGAATAGGTACAGAAAATGGATAGATATGGCATATACTCATATATGATGCTTAAACTAAGCAAATGGTGTAACAAAGTAGAAGTAATGCAAGAGGTCAGATGCAAAATATGTGTGACCAATACAACTTTGCAAAGTTAGAGCAAGCACCTTGATGGGTGAATAAGATAGGCCATCCTCCACCATGCCAAGTTTGTTAGCCAGTGGATCGTTCCGCAATATTCCTCTCGTGCGCCCATTCTCATATTCATTTTGTTAATGTTCAATATCTGACATGCATGAAAACATAAAAACAAGTGAGATTTTCTTTGTAATGCAGAAGTGATTCTAATCCAATACTGCCTCCCTGTAACCCCTTTGTGCTATCTCTGCAATTCTTTTAGAAGATGCCATGCATGCTGTAATTTGTCGTGTGCATTAATATAATTTGGCCTACTACTCAAAATATGAGAGCTCCAGAAGTGATGACACTTCACAGATGATAGCTTCAACATATAGTAAAGAAGAACAAGTCGACCTGACCTAACAGATTCAAAATATACTAAGGGAGAACAACTCGACCTGACCAGTCGACCGCAAGAGAAGAGTATCATCTTAAAGAAGAGCAGTAGAGCAAGCAGATTGAAGATATTACAAGTCTTTCAATACAATGTTGGTTGGTGTAAGTGCATCTAGTGCCACCCCTAGTTGGTTTTGGAGTATTGACGACAAACCTAGTTGAGGGACTAATGTGTTTGTGAGAATTGCAGGATAACACAGGTAGAAGTCCCTCATTGATTCGGTTTTCCTACCAGAGATGACCCCTAAAAATGTATGAAGACATTGAAGTCAAAGGTGGTATGTGAATACATTCACATTGAAGACTATGACATGAGAAGACATCGCGTGAAGACTATGGAGTGTGAAGACTTAGCAGTTTCGTCGTTCTGTGTTTTTCTTTGTTGAGTCATAGGAACCACCGTACTGTTAAGTGGGGTCCAAGAGAACCAGTCGGAATGACTGAAGTGATGCTTAACCAAAATCCTATGTCTTCGAGTGAAGACTATGAGAGCGAATCTTGTCCAGAGTTGGAGAAGTCAGCTTTGCTTGTAGCCCAAGTAAAGTTGTCGTGTGTGTTTGAAATCTGACCGTTGGAACACGTGTTAGTTCCTTAGTGACCCAGGGTCATTTCAGACAAATCAGGTCGGGTTGCCTAGTGGCTATAAATAGCCCACCCCCTACAACCATAAACGGTTGGCTGCTCAGAGTTAAAGCACGACTTTTGTCGTTTGAGAGCAACCCACCTCGAAGCCTTTGAGAGAGAATTCCTTGAGAGGATAAAGCCCTAAACACCCAGAGCCAAAGAGTGTTAGGCATCACTTAAGTCTTCTTGTCTGTGTGATCTGAAGACTTATTACACTTGAGGACTGTGAATCCTCCAGCCGATTAGGCGTCGCGTTCTGAGCATCCAAGAGTCATTGTGGATCGCCGGTGAACGAAGTCTGTGAAGGTTTGGAAGTCTACCTTGAAGACTTACCAGAGTGATTGGGCGAGGACTGGGTGTCCTTAGCTCAAGGGGAATAAGGTGAAGACGAGGTCTTCTGAGTTGAATCTCAGCCTCCCCAACCAGACGTACAGTTGTCACAGCAACTGGAACTGGTCCAACAAATCATTGTCTTCAACGAGTCACTGGTTTCATCCTTCCCTTCCCATTACTTACTGTTGGTTCTTGTGAAGTCATTGTACGATTGCTTCACCATTTGACTTCACTGAGTGATTACTTGTTCTGATTGGCTTCACAATATCTTCCTACCTGATCCTTACTGCCTAGCTGCTATTAGTCATTGTGCTTTCACTTCATTGAATACTTGACTATGGTTTGCCTAGTCAAGTCTACCTTCCGCTGCATGGTAATAGGTTTATTTCTATCGTTTGTCTTCGAAACTTACATGTATTGAAGACTTCCATAAAAATCACCTATTCACCCCCCTCTAGTCGATCACTAGCACTTTCAATTGGTATCAAAGCAAGGTACTCCCTTGTTCTGTGTGATTCGGTTTAACCACCTGGAGTTTTAGCTATGTCGACTACAGGGATAATTAAAGTCTCCGCTGCGTGCCCCGTCTTCGATGGAACTGAATATCCCTACTGGAAGAGTAAGATGCGCATGCATCTTGAAGCCATTGATGTCGACCTATGGTATGTCGTCAAGAACGGCGTTCCCAAGGCTGGAGAAGGTGTCACTGCCACTGATGTCAAGAAGTTCGTTCAACTGGACTCTACTGCAAAGAATATCATCTGTGGTCATCTGACCAAAGGACAGTATGGTCGCATGAGTGCTTTGGAAACATCTAAGCTAGTCTGGGACTAGCTTTCCAAGGTCAACGAAGGCGTCTTAACCCAGAGAGATCAGAGAATCAGTGTCCTTCGCAACCTCTTCAACCGCTTCAAGAGAAATAACAATGAGAATGTCCAGCTCACGTTTGATCGACTCACTAACGTCACAAAAGAGCTTCAAGCCCTCGGCGCTACTGAGATCACCAAGCATGAAGTCGTCAAGACACTCCTGAGATCACTTGACATTTCATTTGACACCTAGCCCTGATGATTCAAGAACGTCTTGATTTCAAGACACTTGATCCGTCTGACATACTTGAGAGGCTCAACACACACGAGTTTCAGCTTTCTGAGAAAAGAGACATCTACGGTCCCAACTATGGGCGAACTCGTGCCTTGAAGGCAAAGGCTGTCTCCTCATCTGAAGAAGAATCTGACAGCAGTTCTGATGATTCTGAAGACATTGGAAAGGAGCTTGCTATGCTTGTGAAGAAGTTCCAAAAATTCACCAAGAAGAAAGGCTTCAGAAAGTCTTCACGATCAAGCTCAAGGAATGATGAAGCTTCTGCTCATGACTACAAGAAGAGAACATGTCACAAGTGCAAGAAACCTAGCCACTACATCTCTGAGTGTCCACAGTGGGACAATGAGAACAAGAAGAAGAAGAAGAGCAAGGAGTATGACTCTGACGACAAGAAGAAGAAGAAAGACTCAAAGTCTTCTTCCAAGTCTTCCTCCAAGTCTTCATCACACAAGAAGAGCTCATCTGGCAAGGCACGTGCGTTTGTTGGCAAGGAAATGGATTCTGAGGAGGAGTCCGCTTCTGAGGAGGTGGAGGTGGAGTCTGAGGAGGAGTCCGATTCTAGTGTTGCGAGTCTGGCTACAGCATACGTTGCCAAGTCCATCTTCAACACTGAAGACAATGACTTCATCACCGACACCGATGCAAATGACAAGGACTACTCCGCTCCTTCCTACTGCTTCATGGCACGCGGTGCCAAGGTAAACACACGCACTACTCACTATCAAACATCTAGTGACGATGACTCTGATTGTGGTTCCAAACCCAGCTACAAAACACTTGCTAAATTTGCAACTGAACAACAGAAAGCTATGGAACACATTCAAAAACTGTTAGACAAAAGCGATGATCTGTTAGACGCTGAAATCTCGATCTCAGTCCTTAATTGAAGACATAAAAAATCTTCATGTTAAGTATGAGGAACTTGAAAGTCGTCATGAAACGCTCTCAACAACTCATGAAAGGCTTTCCTATGATTATCTTCAAAGGATACAAGATCTTGAGAAATTGAGAGCGGCTCATGAAGATCTTCAAAAGGAAAATGAGTCACTTCGCGCCGAACAGATCAGTTCAGCTTAGGAAGGATTTGAACCACCATGTCTTAAATGCATTGAGCGTGATAATGCTACTTCTGTTGCTGAATTTTCTACTGCTGCTACTATTGCAATATCTTCAACTGTTGATGTGGTAACTAACCCCTCTACTGAGGATACCACTGCTATTGCTGATGAGAATGCTAGGTTGAAGACACTGCTTGAAACAGGGATGTACAAAAGTCTCAAAGGGCATCAGACACTATGTGATGTCCTCAAAAGGCAGATCCTGAACCGAAACCCTAGGAAAGAGGGTGTTGGGTTTGAAAGGAAAATGAATGCTGATGGCTCTTACTGGAAACCTGAGCAGTACCCCAAAACCACATGGGTTGCTGCAAAGGAACCTTCAGCGGATCCATCCACCCTATCTGGCTTCACTTGTGCTAATCCCATTGTTATTGATGAATCCTTTGATGCAAACTATAAACTTTTTAAGAATCAGAATGGTGAAGTGTTTGCCAGGTATATTGGTACTAACTGCAGGAATGGACCGCCTATGAAGAAGATCTGGGTGCCGAAAAGGTGTTTGGAGAATCTTCCTGTGAATGTCATCATGACACCACAGGTGAAGAAGACAAACCCCAGACCACAGGCTTCATACGGTCCAAAGGCTTCATACAGACAGAGGACTCACCTGAGTCGCAGTAACGCAAATGTTTTGCAGGGAAACCATACTCCGGCCTGTGAATATGAGAGTGTTTCATCAAATCGCCATGTTCATAAGACCAAGAACTATTCTGCTTATTCTTATGAGTACTATTGTACACCTGCAAGACTTTTTGCTAGGGCTCCACAGCCAAAGTTCTCAGATGCTGCACCTAGACTCATTGCTTCGAAGCCACCCTTGAAGACATGGGTGGCTAAGAAAGCTTAACTCTCTTTTGCAGGGAAAGGTCTCCAGCCGAAAACCAAAATTGTCTCACACTATTGCTGGGGACCTTAAACATCTTGTAGAGCGCAAGATCAAATGCCCAAATGGTCTTATTATGTACTTTGTTCCTGAATCGCTTGCTACTTGCCCTATCAGTCCTAATCTCGATCTAAGCTTTAATAATCCACTGGTTCGTCAAATGTTTTTGCTTCACAATTCTCTTCGTGAAGCCTATCCCCTAACTGCACTGTAGGGTACGACACCAGCTGCTTCAGAATGGATTATTGATGGTGGGTGTACAAATCACATGACTCGCAAGCAAAGCCTTCTCATGGACTCAACTTTACGTCCATCTGACAAAAGTCACATCACATTTGCTGAAACTGGTAAAAGCAAGGTATTGGGTCTAGGTAGAGTTGCAATCTCAAAGGATCAACACATGGATAAAGTCATGCTTGTTGAATCCCTTGGTTTCAACTTAATGTCTGTATCAATGCTTTGTGATTTAAACATGATTGTGATGTTTGGAAAATGTCGTTGCCTTGTACTAATGGAATCTGACAAGTCTCTAGTGTTTGAAGGGTATCGAAAAGATGATTTGTACGTGGTAGATTTCTCCACAGGACCACAACTTGCAATATGTCTTCTAGCAAAAGCTTCTGAATGCTGGCTCTGGCATCGAAGGCTAGGGCATGCTGGCATGAGGAACCTCCACACCCTTGCAAGGAAGAAGCATGTCATAGGCATCGAGGGCATTAAGTTCAAGAAAGATCACTTATGCGGTGCATGTGAAGCAGGAAAGATGACGAGGGCCAAGCATCCCTCGAAGACAATCATGACAACGACTCAACCCTTCGAACTACTCCACATGGATCTTTTCGGTCCCACTCATTACTCAACTCTTACTACTACTGCTTGTCTCTATGGCTTTGTCATTGTTGATGATTATTCAAGATATACTTGGGTGCATATAATCCTCTACAAGACTGAAGTGCAGGATGTCTTCAGACACTTCGCCAGTCGAGCAATGAACAACTATGGCGCCAAGATAAAGCACATCAGAAGTGACAATGGCACTGAATTCAGGAACACTGGCCTAGATACATATCTTGATACCTTAGGCATCACACATGAATTCTCAGCTCCGTACACACCACAGCAGAATGGCTTGATGAATACAAGACTCCAAGAAAGTTTTGGCCTGAAGCCATTGATACTGCATGCCATATCATCAACCGTGTTTATCTTCACAAGCTTCTGAACAAGACATCCTATGAGCTCCTTACTGGCAAGAAGCCAAACATCACTTACTTCAGAGTATTTGGCGCCAGGTGCTGGATCAAGGATCCACATCACACTTCAAAATTTGCACCAAAAGCTCATGAGGGTTTTATGCTTGGAAATGGAAAGGATTCGCACTCCTACAGAGTCTTTAACCTTTTTCACTATAAAGTGGTTGAAACAGTGGATGTGCGGTTTGATGAGACGAACCACTCACAAAGAGAGCACCTGCCAAATGTGCTAGATGAAGTTCCATCCAGTGAATCAATCAAACTTATGGGAACTGGAGAAATCATACCGTCTGAAGCTCAGCCTGAAGAGGAACTTATCATCTCCGCACCTGATCAGCCTGAAGACAATCCCTCTAACGATGACAATGATCCGCAAGAGCAAAATCTTCGTCCTGTACATCCTCGTGTTGCAAATGAAGTACAGATTGAGAGAATAATTGATAGCATCAATGCACCAGGTCCACTCACTCGTTCAAGGGCAACACAGCTAGCAAATTTCTGTGGGCTCTTCGCATTCGTCTCAATATCTGAACCCAAGAAAGTTGAAGAAGCCTTCATGGAACCTGAATGGATTCAAGCTTTGCAAGAAGAGCTTCAACAGTTTGAGCTGAATAATGTATGGGAACTGGTTAAGCGTCCTGATCCTCACAAGCACAATATAATAGGCACCAAATGGATATATCGCAACAAGCAAGATGAGCATGGTCAAGTTGTCAGAAACAAAGCTCGTCTCATTGCTCAAGGATACACTCAAGTTGAAGGGATTGACTTCGATGAAACATTTGCTCCTGTGGCTAGACTTGAAGCCATACGCATATTGCTGTCCTATGCAAATCATCATAACATAATTCTATATCAAATGGATGTCAAGAGCGCTTTTCACAATGGCAAGATTGAAGAAGAAGTGTATGTTGCACAACCGCCTGGCTTTGAAGATCCAAAACATCCTGACATTGTGTACAAGCTCAACAAGGCACTGTATGGCCTCAAACAAGCCCCTCGGGCTTGGTATGACACACTCAAATACTTCCTGAAGACCAAAGGCTTCAAATCTGGTTCCCTCGACCCCACTCTCTTCATGAAGACATATGATGGTGAACTGTCCGTGTGCCAAATATATGTGGATGATATTATCTTCAGCTGCACCAATCAAAAATATAGTGAAGAGTTTGGATATAAGATGCAAGAGCAATATCAGATGTCCATGATGGGTGAGCTGAAGTTCCTCCTTGGTCTTCAAATACGTCAGCAATGCAACGGCATCTTCATATCTCAAGAGAAGTACCTCAAAGATTGCCTGAAGAAATTTGGTATGCAAGACTGCAAAGGCTTCACGACGCCAATGCTAGCCAAACATCATCTGGGTCCCGACAACAATGGTAAAGAGTTCGATCAAAAGGTATACCACTCAATGATTGGTTCTTTACTTTATCTATGTGCATCTAGGCCAGATATTATGCTTAGTGTTTGCATGTGTGCTCGATTCCAAGCGGCACCAAAGGAATCGCATCACTTAGCTGTGAAGCGAATTCTTCGATATTTGGCTTACACCCCAACACTAGGATTATGGTATCCAAAGGGCTCAGAGTTTGATCTGGTTGGATTCTCGGATGCTGATTATGCTGGTGACAAGGTGGATCGCAAGTCTACATCAAGCACATGTCATTTTCTGGGATGATCACTTGTATGTTGGTCTTCAAAGAAGCAGAACTGTGTATCTCTCTCCACTGCTGAATCTAAATACATTGCTGCTAGATCTTGCTGCGCTCAGCTTCTGTGGATGAAGCAAACACTCAAAGACTATGGCATTCATCTGAAGCAAGTGCCACTCTACTGCGACAACGAAAGCGCCATCAAGATCGCCAACAACCCAGTTCAGCACTCGAAGACAAAGCACATTGAAATTCGTCATCACTTTCTCACAGATCATTTGTGAAGGAAGATATTGATATCATACATGTCAACACTGAAGAGCAATTGGCAGATATCTTCACCAAGCCCTTGGATGAGAAGAGATTTTGCAAGTTCCGATGTGAGCTAAATATCTTGGAATCCTCAAATGTCCTGTGATCAGGCACACATCCTAACACTTATGCATATTGATGACTTAGATGTGCAACACACGAAGTAAAGTATATCTTCAATCAATGAAGACATACATTCTAAGTCTGAATACATTAATGTGGAATTTGACTTCGGAGCGCCACTATAATTGTGCACCGTGTCTGGGTCTAATACTTCCTATACGGTGGGTAACGCCACCACCAAATTCTTCTGTTTGAAGTGTTTTACCCATGGCGTTACATTTGCTATGTCTTCACATTTTGTTTGTCTTCATTCTCAACTTGTCTTCATGATTATCTTCACTATGTTGGTTTGATTGTCTTTCTCACACACACACATATATATATATATACATATACTAGTGTTCTGTCCTCTACAGCATTCACTTATAGCTATGTCTTCTTGTTGAATCTTTTGAACTAAGTGAATGTGATCGGACCCTAACCTCTCTATGCTTTCTATCTCAAACTCTATCTCTCCAAATCATATGCATTCTCTTGAAATTGTCGAATGTCTTCTCTACGTACTTGTCAGCAGAAGATACAGAGACAAACATTAAGTCCGCTTTCAATGCTAATTCCTTCACCTGAAACACGGAGAAGTGGGAACGACCACCCGACAATCCAGGCATGCGTGGGAACGTGGAACAACCTCCGATATGTTGCATGATGGCCATGTGTCCTTCAGATGTGAATCGCCAGGGGCACCTATGTAATAACATTGTGCCGTCCCTGTCCCTATAAATACACGCCTCACCACATTCATTATCCTTTCTTCCACTCTCGCACAAACCCTAGCGCCACCACTAGCCCTCGACGACGCCGGCGACGAAGCGCTTAGCTGCCGCGACCTCTCCGACGCCGTCTTCATGCCGGCCGCGAACATCGTCTTCTCCGCCGTCGCCGTGGGTGTTCTCCATTGCCAAGTTAGGGCACGGACAATCGAACTGCTCGACCTCCTCTTCCACTGCGTCTAGCAGTTCTTCGTGTGATAAATAACACTTCCTTTTTACGGCCCCTTTGATCCTATAGATTCGTCACTTTCTACCACAAGCAGTTTCTGTTCACACATGTTGGATCTATTTCATACTGCATCTCATAATATGCCTAGTATGTTCACTTATGCTTCACAAAGTAGTTAGATTCCTCACTTGTACTGATCCATGGATTCGTACAAATCTGGAACCAACTCCTTATCTATGAGTGAATGTCTTCGCACGATGAGTTCAATGTCTTCTAAACTGATTTATCTTCAAAATCTTCTGAGAATGCATATGACATCTTCCCCTTCCCTCGCACCTTAATGCTGTCACAGGTACATGTCCGTGGGAGAATCCCTTGGTTCTCATAGTCTGCATTCATTTGCAGAATTCTTACAGCATCATATAAATTCTCCCGAAGCCAGTTCCTGTTTGTCCAGCAAGCGAAAGCCCTTGAACGTGTTGAAGCCATTCAGTTTAAAGTTCATGGCTGCAGAGAAATCAGTAAGGAAGGGTGGCAGAAAGCATCGAGGTGAAACATCAAGAGATCTGCCCGATGACCTCTCAGAGCTGTACAAGACAGATCCAGAAGAGGATTACAATCAGCGCAAGACACGAATCGACGATATTGGGCAGAATAGTGGTTCAAGTACAGGTTTGTGACCAAGGAATATGCTGAGAAGAATGCCATCATGCAACAATGGGGAGACATCCTATACAGAAATCTTCAACCCAGGTCCAGAGATGAAGCCATTGAACAAGGCTTCTATCCCTGCATGGTCTGTGGACCATAGCCTGCGGATGCTGACCCATCGTCATTGCTATGGTGTCGTGACGACAATCTGTTCAAGCGCAACTTCCAGTTTGCCCAGAATTCGGCAAAGCAGAACAAGAAGTCATTGGGACTAGACTTCAACCCCGGGTCCCTCTGCTCCCCGTGCCGATGGCACCCGTGAAGCTGAACCCAATCTTGTTGGGCCCTTCTACAACCTGGAAGGTCTCATCACTCATATCATGGTTCAAGGGACAGTCGTGGATGAGCCTGCAGATGACGCTGAATCTGATGAAGCGCCTGCACCGCCGAAGCCAAAGAAACTGAAGCAGCCTAAAGCTTCAAAGCCTGCCTCAGCACCAAAAATCTCACGAGCGAAGTCACTGGCTACTGCACCTCCTGAAGACAGTGTGTAGTATGAAGATTTGACACACATCTCCAAGCCCTCGAAAGTCAAATGTCGTTGCAACACACCAGCCAAAAACTGACTGCTGCTACTATTCTGCGCAACGACGCTATTGATCTGTCCAGCGATGAAGATCTTGTAGATGACGCTCTTGAGCAACTGATCAAGAGCAAAGAAGAAGCAGAAATCTTCAATGATTTGCCCCTCTTTGACATGGCAATCATCCACAACTTCATTGATGAGTGGTTTGACACGCCCAACCTCAGCTTTGAAGATCTGCAAGTTCCAATTGGCCTTAGTGTCACCTTCCATGGCGCCATTGCTTCAGAGCTAGCACTAGCTCAGCGCATCGTTGAACTGAAGCAAAAGATCGACTTTGAGAAAGCTCAGTTCAAGAAGCACATGGCCAAGCTCAGCGTGCAAGAGGTGAAAAACTTCAAGAGTATGCTGCATGAGCTCAAGGAAGCCTTTCTCAAGAAGCATGAAGAAGATCAAGGTTCTCGTGAGCGCATGAAGAGTCTGGCTGACAAAAGTGTGCAAGCCTACAATGAGGCTGAGAAGCGCAAGGCCCTTGGTCGTCCTGGCATCGATCCCAGGATGGCTGCCAAGAAGAAGAAGAAGCCAGCTGTGGCTGAACCCGAAGCACCAAGGCAGGAAGCACATCCCATTGTCTTCCCAGCCAGCATGACTGGCTCGAAGCCAAAGGTCAGGTCAACTACTTCAGAACTGAAGAAGACGAGGACTGCTGAGGCTGAAGCGAGAAAGAGGAAACATCCTGAAGCCTCTGCTGCTGCTCCCTCCAAGAAGAAGCGCAAGACCAAGAAGGATCGGGCTGCTCCCACAGAGCCCTTAGTTGTTGAACCTATCTCAATGGTTCGCCCTGCATCTACACACCAAGAGCGCCAACTGATTGTCCATGAGCCCGCTTCCACAGAGGCTCATGCAGCTGAAGACATTCCAGCAGCTGATCCCACCGCTGCTGAAGACATTGGTCACCATGACAATGTTGAAGATGATGTAGTTCTTCCTCAGATCGAGCACAACTTGGTATCATCGCCTGTGCTTACGCACAGCGAACTCATCAACATTGGTCATCCTCTGACACCAATTGCCCAGGATGCATCATGGGCTGATCACCCACAACAACAAGTCACACCACCCCGGCAAGAAGAAGAAGATGACTTTGAGGCCCAGCCAACTCCATCTCGAACGGCGTCGCCAGCATTACGCAGGCTTCGGAAAGGACCAAGGTCTCAAGTCCCTCTTTCGAGTGTTCTAGAAGGAGAAGTGCCCCACCAATTTGTTGCACGTCAAGGGTTTCCAGATGCCACTCCTACTGTGAATGTCTCCGAGTCTGAGGCTAAAGCTGCTGAAGACACTCCGGCTGCATCAGCCGATGACACACAAGAAGAAGAACGTGTCCCTACTCCCCCATTACTGAAGAAGTTGTTCTCGAGGAGAACGTGTCTGTGCCCGACCCTCCAGCTCATCAAGTGGAGGTTGAGAATCTTGAGGCTGCCACCACCAACACAAATGAATCCAATGACGTAGTCATGGCTGAAGCAAATGTGGAGCCTGCACCAATGCCAGAAGTCAATGAAGCCAATGATGCAATTGCTCCTGAAGCCTCTGTAGTGCAGCCCAATGCCTCTGCCACTGCTCCTGTTCCTGCACCTGCTGTTGGTCCCCAGTTTGACTATCATGTTGAGCACAGGCCTCAGGTATAGCAGCCAATGTCAAGGTTGCCCAGGTTTCCAGGTCCTGCATCAGCACCCGGATCCTTTAATGTCAATGGCTTCAAAGTAGACAACACCTTCTTCAATAGCGCCAAAAACCCCTACTCAAGGGAAAGAATATCTTCTGATCGGTTCTGGAGCTATCCGCAGCGAAGTTATTACTCATGCATTCTGTACAATCAAGGTCGCATTTTCCCTCATATGCGTCTTGACACTGAATTCATAACTGGTCTGCCTTGCTTGGAAGAAGCTCTGGATTGCTTGAAAGAGTCTGGATTGTTGCCTTTCGTCACCGACCAAGAGCACTGGAACGAAGAGTTGTTGCTCCAATTATATGCCAGTCTTCACATTCGTGGCTACAACAGAGATCCGAAGACTTGGGTCCTTGAGTGGATGACCGGCAATGTTCATCACGAAGCCAAAGCCTTTGATATCATTGAGCTCACTGGTCTGCCCACTCCTGGAGATCTTTATGAACCTGGTTGTCAGCTTCACAGTGCAGCTATGGAGAGCATCTTTCAGAAGCCTGAACCGAACATGAGTCAGATGCTTAGCATGATGAAGCCTTTGCCTCCAGATGCTGCATATCCTAAGGAGTTCTTTGTTGAAGACCTTGAGTATCTGCCACGCACTATCTATCACATTATCAGGCGAACTCTCTGGCCCATCAAAGGACATTCTCCACATGCAAAGCTGGAAGGTGCAATGAAGACTTTGGTCTTTTATATTCTTTACGGCAAATGCTTCAATGCACAAGACTTATTCATCCGCCAACTTGCTGCATCAGGATCTAATCTTTTTGGCTTGATGTTTTACGCTCCATGGATAATGCAGCTGATCAAACTACACTCAGCTATCTCATATCAGCCCTCTGCTCGCAATCATCGGATCTTTCTGCCTGACGTTGATATGTCCATTGAAGCCATCTATCCAGAGCCTGCCAAGGAGCCACTTAGTCTTCAGAATGCTGAGCATCAAAGCTTCTCTCAAAACATTGAAGGAGTTGAAGCAGTCACTCGTGTTTATCCTCTGGCTGGTACTACACGTGCACCTCATCGTGCCCTCACTGAAGCCACTGAAAGCACTATTGCCCAATGGCCCAAGAAGCGATCTCGTGTTCTCAATGACCGAGAGCTTCTAGTTGCCCTTCATCAGAAATAGGATAGGCATCATGACTGGCTGAAGCGCCAAATGCAAAGCCTCTTGGTGGATGTCAACCGCATTCGCAATCTTGCCACCAAGAATGCCTTTGTTGCCCATGAAACCTGTCGGCGTACATGGAAAGGGCTGACGCTTATGTGTTCTGAAGATGATCTTCAAGAGGATGGCTTCTCTGAACGTTTCAAGTTTGACTCTACACCTCCAAGAAGGATTGTGCTGCGATGAACTCCGTCTCTTGAAGACTCTGAGTTCTCTTCCTCCGCGGCAACTGTGAATACCAGAGTGATCGAGGACGAAGACGATGTCACTTCACCGCTCCCTACTTCTGCATGCATCGACACTGTCCCGAGTTCTTCTGCTCCGCCGAAGACCACCGACGACCTTGCTGCTTCACCTACTCCTCATGGGAATGAGTAGACGCTCTATGTCTTCAAACCTTTTTGGTCCTTACTGACAAAAGGGGGAGAAGCACATGAGTTTGATAGTCTTCAAGCGGGTCCATATGGGCGGTTGCTTTATGTTTTGCCTAGTGTTTACAACTCTCGTTTTGATACATTTGGTTCTTTGAGTTGTAACACTTAAACTCGATGGTCGTCTGCTACTTATTTGCTATTCTGTGATGCGATGATAAATTCCGCATGTGCGACGATAAATTCCGCACTTAGATCATTTTGCAGACGTCCATTTTTCATTATGCATGTCATTATCTTCAAATACTTTTCATGCATGATGAATTGTCATCATAAGTTGAAGAGGATCTCCACAAGTACAACCTGCCATGTGCATTTGCATTCCAAAAGCAAATTACTTATATGCACATCTTCAGGGGGAGCCCTTGCAACTTATGAAGACAATTCCCTATCCTTTACATTTCACATATTATATTCCCCGTTGAAAACTTCAACTAGTTTGTTATCAATCAACAAAAAGGGGGAGATTCTAAGTGCATCTAGTGCCACCCCTAGTTGGTTTTGGAGTATTGACGACAAACCTAGTTGAGGGACTAATGTGTTTGTGAGAATTGCAGGATAACGCAGGTAGAAGTCCCTCATTGATTCGGTTTTCCTACCAGAGATGACCCCTAAAAATGTATGAAGACATTGAAGTCAAAGGTGGTATGTGAAGACATTCACATTGAAGACTATGACATGAGAAGACATCGCGTGAAGACTATGGAGCGCGAAGACTTAGCAGTTTCGTTGTTCTGTGTTTTTCTTTGTTGAGTCATAGGAACCACCATACTGTTAAGTGGGGTCCAAGAGAACCAGTCAGAATGACTGAAGTGATGCTTAACCAAAATCCTATGTCTTCGAGTGAAGACTATGAGAGTGAATCTTGTCCGGAGTTGGACAAGTCAGCTTTGCTTGTAGCCCAAGTAAAGTTGTCGTGTGTGTTTGAAATCTGACCGTTGGAACACGTGTCAGTTCCTTAGTGACCCAGGGTCATTTTGGACAAATCAGGTCGGGTTGCCTAGTGGGTATAAATAGCCCACCCCCGTACAACCATAAACGGTTGGCTGCTCAGAGTTAAAGCATGGCTTTTGTCGTTTGAGAGCAACCCACCTTGAAGCCTTTGAGAGAGAATTCCTTGAGAGGATAAAGCCCTAACCACCCAGAGCCAAAGAGTGTTAGGCATCACTTAAGTCTTCTTGTCTATGTGATCTGAAGACTTATTACACTTGAGGACTGTGAATCCCCCAGCCGGTTAGGCGTCGCGTTCTGAGCATCCAAGAGTCATTGTGGATCGCCGGTGAACGAAGTCTGTGAAGGTTTGGAAGTCTACCTTGAAGACTTACCAGAGTGATTGGGCGAGGACTGGGTGTCCTTAGCTCAAGGGGAATAAGGTGAAGACGAGGTCTTCTGAGTTGAATCTCAGCCTCCCCAACCAGACGTATAGTTGTCACAGCAACTAGAACCGGTCCAACAAATCATTGTCTTCAACGAGTCACTGGTTTTGCCCTTCCCTTCCCTTTACTTACTGTTGGTTCTTGTGAAGTTATTGTACGATTGCTTCACCATTTGACTTCACTGAGTGATTACTTGTTCTGATTGGCTTCACAATATCTTCCTACCTGATCCTTACTGCCTAGCTGCTATTAGTCATTGTGCTTTCACTTCATTGAATACTTGACTATGGTTTGCCTAGTGTAGTGTACCTTCCGCTGCATGGTAATAGGTTTATTTCTATCATTTGTCTTCGAAACTTACATGTATTGAAGACATCCATAAAAATCGCCTATTCACCCCCCCCCCTCTAGTCGATCACTAGCACTTTCAGTTGGCCACCCATGATGAACCAGAGCGCACAGAGAAATACTATTCTTTCCGGTCTCTCCATATGTGGCTCACATGCATTTTGAAACTAAAGTAGGAACATTTAGCTAACCAATTAAACATCTCTCAGTTTGACTAATATCAGCAATAATATCATATATGATTTTGTACAACTAAGCTTGTTTAGCTCGATGGGTGGAGCAGTGCTATTAAGGCACGAACCACGTAGGCTGATTGTGGTCATCGTAAAATGGGGAAAACATAAGCATGATGAGTACAGTGTTGACTGTGGCAGTGGGATGGCAGATCTAAAGCTACAAACCGCGCAAAGGGTAGTTAACAACTGATGTTTGCTTTGAAATAACAACTAAGATTTGGTATGGACAAGAAAGTACAGTCAACAAGTGACAAAGAAATGCAATTATGCTGTCTCTCTATATGTCGCGACATGCATTTGGAAACTCAAGTGGGACCTTTAGCTAACCAATTAAATGTGTCAGTTAACTAATATCAGTATCATATCACAATAATATTTGAACAACTAAGCTTTCGAATTCTGAGTGTTGTGTTGTTTAGCTTGAAGGGTGGAGTAATGCTAGTACGACAGAAAGCACCTACGCAGATCATAGTAGAGTACTCCCTCCGTTCGGAATTACTTGTCGCAGAAATGGATGTATCTAGACGTATTTTAGTTCTAGATACATCCATTTCCAAGACAAGTAATTCCAAACAGAGGGAGTAGATAAAAGGGGAAAACCTTAAGCATCAAGAGAAAAATTAGGAAAGTGGAACTAGCTGGACCAGTGGGTGGCGCACATGCTCTTCGAAACGAATATAGGAACATTAGGTGACCAATTAAATGTTCTCTGTTTTAGTGATATGAGCATCATATCAGATTCGTATTTCAACACATAAGATTTGGGTTGAGGTCTTGAGGAGCAGTGCTAGCACGACACGAAGCACCTACGATGATGGTAGTGAATATAAAGGGGGGAAACCATAAGCTTTACGAGTATAGTGCCCGTGCCATGGCGGATCTGAAGGTGCAAACCGGACAAAGCTACTTCGCAACCAATGTTTGCTTTCAACTAGCCACTACGATTTGGTACGGACAAGAAAAGTACAGTAAACAAATTACGATCTATTTTCCGGGTGAGATCAATAACTTAAGCACATATGGAAGAGTACCACCTCTCTTGCGATGCCGTGTAGGCCTATGCTGATACGTTGAGGGTGTTGCGGGTGTGATGGCTGTCAGCGGCGGGGAAGAAGACTTTAGACGGCAGACGGCCGGGTCGGGGGATATATCCTGTTGCCGTGGAGGCGGTCGTAGGAGCGGCAACGGCAAGGTGGACGACGACGCCGATGAAGCAAGAGGAGGCGATGAAAGGATCCTGGTCCAGCGCCGTGGATGAGAGATGTCCATCTCTTGTAGTGGACGACGGGATAGGGGTAGCGGCTCCGGCAAGGTGGAGGATGGGGTGGCGGACGGAGGAGGCTGGCCACAGTGCGGAGGTTGTCGTGCTGCCAACGGTGTATGAATGGGGAAATGGAGGGGAGGAGGTCTCAAACTTTGGGACACGCTTCTCTGAAATGGGGGAAAGTTACGAACTTATCCCCCATTTAAAATTTTGGACATCGCGTCGGTTGGGGATAGGATGGTAATCTCGCATCTCCCAAATATTTGCCGGTAACTATTTCGGGCGAGGAGAGGGTGTTTTGCCGCCCACGGTTGGCGCCCACGGTGTATGAACAGGGCTGACAGGTAGGGCGGTTGTGTCACGTCGAATGGAAGTTACACATCTGCCCCTATTTAAAATATTAGCCTACATCGATTTCGGACAAGGAGAGTTTGTTTTGCCGCCCACCGTGTATGAATGGGGAAATGGAGGAAGAGACACATGTCTCTTGAATGAAGTTGAATCAAATGTGTTTTGCCGCCCACATTTGGCGCCCACCGTGTCTGAATGGGCTCAGAGGCCGTCGTGTCACGTCTGATTGAAGTTACTAGTCTACCCCTATCGACAGCAGTGTAAATTCGGTCGATAAGGATGTCAAGTGTTAAGGGTAGATAGTAATTTCCATCTCGCAAACACTTGCTTCGGGCAGCCCACAAATTATAGTGGGTGTTTAGCCGCTTCGTTCAAAACTTGGGAGAATTAGCATTCACGTTTGCCCTGGGACCTGGCAAACTAAATTCAAATCCAATTTGTATTCGATTACGAATATCCACAGATAATTATACGTTTGGTTATTTATTTCTTCAAAACCACAACAAAGATTTATTCCACCTTCATACATGATTATGATTTAGAAATGCCGTGATCTTGGAATTCAATAGGTTGGATACACTCTGAGTCAAACAATTATTTCATCCAATACAATATGCTCACACGAAAAACAGTTCACCTTATGTCAATCATACAAGTACTGAGGATTACCTTGCCTAAAAAATTCGGATCATTACAACACATGGACAACATAGGGGGTCTTGCAACATAATCCATTCAGAGACATGACACAACATGCAAGTTCAATAATCTAATGACAATTTCAACTGGTATCTAAAGAAGAACCGGGATTACCTTGGGCTTCAGATAGCAGAAACAGCAGGACCTCCTCCGTATTCAAATGCAACATTCTTACTTCCTCCAATTCTTGGGTTGCTTGCATAATGCGTGTCGCTAATTCCGTAATTTCCAGCCTCAAGATAAAGATTACCTCATTCATGGCAGCCACACCATCTCTTTTTGCCTCTAGTAGAGCCTCAAGCACTATAATATCTGTTCTCAGACTGCTCTCTGGCGGTGTTGCCTCTTTACTGCTACCATCTGGTAACATGGATGGCGCACTGCTTCCACAAATAGATTCTCGGGTTGTACATTGTGTCCTAGTGTGAATGGCATCCTGAAAGGTTTCCGCTGGACATCAGTAAGAGATAGTTATCATATGATCCAGGCAGTAAGCTTACATGGTAAACGACGGACGAATTATTGCCGAGCATGGAAAACTATATTTAAATGGTTCGAAGCAGCATCAGCCGAAAAGAAATTAAAATGGTAAGATGAAACTAGGGATGTAAGTGGCAAATAAACGACATCCGCCAGTCCCATCTAGTTAGTTTTTGCTACCTCCCTAGTTCATTTTCCTCAAAAAACAAAAACTCTTTTGAACTATCATACCACTAGTGGACTTTAATCAGGATTAAATGGGGCCCAGTTGACATCCCTAGTTGAAAGGGAGTGTACAACTGCTATATTTAAGTTGCCAAGGCATCTAAGCAGTTGAAATAATCTGAGAAAGCACTTAACAGTGTGGCCTCATATAAACTACGAAGACAGTCTTGTGATGAACTTGAGAGGAAAAGTTAAGGACTCAAATGAAATAGGCATGCATTTCTTTACGATAGTACAGCAGGCACTGCTGACATATTGGCCAACTCGGGTATAGCGTAACAACAAATAAGCATTCGAATCAAGCAATACAGCAAAGCAGACAACTGAACTATTTGTAATTCGGTAGGATTACACGTTGAGGTCACAAGCCAAGAAAGCAGCCCACTCGCATTACATTTCACATGTACTAAAAATAACTGGCTTACCATATGTTGCTGTGAAGCCTAGCTGATGTTGCAATGTTCTTTGAATATATCGTCAGCATCCCGTGGTTGCAAATCTAGTTGTTGTAGTTTATTCTGCACCATCTATTTAGGTAAAATTAATTTTAATCGCATGCACTGGTCCGAATTGATCATCAATGGTTCATCTAAACTAATGAAAGAAGGGTGTGTGCATACACGACAATATATCTGCTTCCCTCTATTTTTATGCTTGTTTGAGGTGCCAGCCCCAGAAGAACAAATATTTTGCTTGATGGGGTTGGCAGCTCCATAATTAATAGAAGCATCAAATTAGTCATGCAACTTGGGAAGATTAAGAACACACAAACAAGTAATGAATAGAGGCTCGGAGCAGTGATGTAATAGCTAGCATCAGAAAAAGTAGGGTAAAACGAACAAAAAGTAGCGGAACCACATGCTAGTTTGTTGACGTGTAATTAAGCATAGAGAACATTAAGCAGTCTGATGGAACCAACAGGTGGCATCAGAACAAAACTAAAGCATATTAACTATATGTGCACTGGTATGTAATTTAGCACATGTAACATGTTCACTGCCAGAAGTATGGCCCTACAGGTGCAAGCAGAATAACGCGTCTCATGAAAAATTGAATGATGCCCTGAAGAAATTCAAAGGTGCGGTGCTTATGCTAGGAAAGTGAACATAGGCGCCGGCCTCTGGATAATAGTACCTGATTCTCGGCGGCATATGGGTATCATTGGCATACTTGATAGCTAAGGATCATCGATGGTGCTCGTGTTGCGGTTGAGTTTGGGCCGGCTGTCACCGTCGCTGAAGCGGCTCCGGTGCTACGGTTGTGGTGCCTGTCGACATACAAGAAAGCTCATCTGTGGTAAGTGAATAGTTGCACGATAAAGAGAAAAACCGAAGGAGTACAAATCGAAATCACCTGATGAGGCTACGGCGTCGGTAAAGCAGGGCCGGTGGAGTTGAATATGGCATCCGTGGAGCGGGTCCGGTGCAATGGACGAAGGCTTCGGCGGGCGCGTCGCACAGTGCTTTCGGTGAGGTGGATCTGTTGCGGCGGACTAGGGCTTGTATGAAGGGCCAACGAAGGGGCGGACGAGGGAGTCGGTGAAGGGCCTACGCTGTGGTGGACGAGGGTGACGGTTAAGCAAATCCGGTGTGGTGGACCATGATGGCGGTCAAGGAGATCTAGAGCGGTGGACAAGCCAGTCACTGAAGCGGCTCTGGTGAAGTGGTGAGTTGGCAGTTGGGGGTTCCAAGGCACGGAAGGTAGATCCGGCGGGGTGTGAGGTCCACCGTTGCGGCGGAGGACTAGATTCGGCGGCTTGCCGTGGTTGGGGGGTTGGGGAGGGGAAGGGGAGGGGCTTTGGGGAAGAATGTTGGGGGCAAAGAGGGGAAAACAATGGAGTTACCAAAGCAGCCCTTTTCCGTTCATGTGGCAGGGGTAAAACAGGAATATCGCAGGGCTAAACTTTCGGGCGCGTGATATTTCGATGTGAGCGGGAAGTTTGAAAGCTTTTGGCACCTAAAATTATAAGTATTCTGCTCTCGTACGGCCGACTATGATATCTTGGCTGACAATTTGCTTGTTTTGCACGCAAAAAAATGTGTAAGTTTTGAAAATCAATGTCTCCAACTCGAAACTTAGATTGTCCATTCAATTCAAATATGGATCATTGAGCTACTACAAGAAAATACCATCATATGGTCCAATTCAAATGAAATTCCAAATGTGTTTATCCTAAATATGATGACAAAAGCAAAAATGTGTATGTGTATGAATAAAGTGGATGATTATAAAGTTTGAACATGCCCGTATGTGTATATCTCTAGGTTTGATATATGAATTTTAAATCACGAAATCTTGGCTTAAAAATGTACCTCTATTTAAATGAATTATGAAAGCTAATGATGGAGTCAAATTCCAAAATTCCAATCTTAGGTTTGTAATTCTGGTACATCAAGGTATATCACGCATGTTCAAAAGTATCGTTATCTCATAGTACAAACTGTGAAACAAATTGATCAACCATGAGTGCACAATATCTCAATTACGCTAAACTCCCTCAAATATAGACACCTCACTCTTTATATTAAG